>NW_005324551.1:0-1527 GCF_000412655.1 Myotis brandtii | reverse complement strand
GTCTTTGAGATGTTGAGTGACCTCTTTCAGGCTTATCGATCCCTCATTTTCCATACAACCAACCCAACCGAGAGCAAATCTCAAGTTGGTTCTTCTAATAAACCCAAGCTTTCTCCTGCCACAGAAATGTATGGGCCTCACAGAAAGAAATCCCTAACTACAAATCCAAACATCAGATATTAAAAGTCAACGGTTGGTATTAAAAAATAAAATAACATAAAAAGAACGCTTCTTGGATAGTAAGTATATTCCTTTGAAAAGCCTTTGTATGTTCCCATTATTGAAGTGGAGGTATTTTATTCAGAGAAGCGTAAGAAATTGGAAGCCATTGTAGAATATCCAGAGGAAGTTCGCGGGTGGAATTTTCTGAGACTGAAGGCATGTTTGAGCAAACACTTAGCGTTTTACGATGCATAGGAGATCCCAATGGAGCTGGGCTGTGTTAGGTGGTGGACAGGCCTTTATTGCTGCATTAAATGTCCTGTGTTATTCTTAGTTTTGTACATTCCCAGCCCTGGGTTTGAAGCCTGACAGATGTGATGTTCAGGAATTCATCACAAGGTTTTGATCTTTGAAACCCAAAACAAACTCTGATCCAGCCATCCTGGCTTCCTCCCAAGGGAGAGACATTCACAGGGGATGACAAATGGGGAAATTCAGTAAAATTTTATTATTAGTTGAGCTTCTGCCCAAAGCCATGAGCAGAGCTCTTTCATCAATTAAACCGAAGAATGAAGAGGTGTTCAGCTGAAGCCTGGGAGGGAGGAATCTACCCCAACCCCAGAGACCAACCCCCACACTTAACAGATAGCAACATTTAAGACGGGGGCGGGGCAGAGAGAGGACAGAGAGAGAAGGCAAAAAGAGAGACAGAGACAGAGAAAGAGAGACTCTGTTCTCATTCCAGTGTTGCCACTGTATGTATGATCACCCTGCCCGATCAGGTTTCCAGAATCTACGTGTCAGATGACAAGGAGAAAGGCAAGCAAAGTTGGGGGCGGGGGAGGAGTCAAATTGTTTGGATGCATCTCACACACAAAAAATCTGCCCTCCCTCAAAACACATCGCTTCCTCTCACCATTTGTATGCCCTCAGGAATGTCACTGGTCCTTCTGCCTTGACACTCCTCAGATGATTGACACGGGCAATACAAAGAATAAAATACAGAAAGCTCCTAAAGCAATGCCTGGACTCAATAGAGGGGGTGCCTTCCCCAGCTCAGGTCAAAACAGGCCCTAGCGGTTCGGGGGGAGTCTGAACTGAGGCGTCAGCTGGGGAAAGGAGGGTGGCCAGGTGAGAGGGCGCTGGTCTGGGTGGGAGGACAAGGCAAGACCTGGGACAAGAACTGGAATTCCTGGGTCAGAAGAAACAGCCTCACTCTGGGCTGGAACACAGGTCACATGAAATCCTCAGTGAAGCTATGTATTCAAGGATTTTCCCCCACTGATGAAGCAGCTGGTTAGTTCCAGAGCCTGAGGCAAGCCAGGTGCGCTTTGGGGACTAAATGGCCTGGCCCGCAGGAGACTC
>NW_005324550.1:0-1527 GCF_000412655.1 Myotis brandtii | reverse complement strand
TTCTGAGGATTGTAAGGCAAAACCTGTTCTATCCCTCTCTCCTAGCTTCTGGTGTTTTCCTGACAATCTTTGTCATTCCTGGCTTGTAGGTGGCATTCTCACTGTGTTTTCATGTCATCTTCTTTTTGTGTGTGTCTTTTTTCTTCATATTAATTTTTTTTGTAAGGACATCAAGCATACTGATTAAAAGACTACCTTACTTCAATGTGACCTTATCTTAATCTTAATCAATTAATCTGCAATAACCTTATTTACAAATAATGTCTTATTCTGAGATACTTCAATATCTGAATTTTAAGAAAGTATAATTCAACTTATAACAGTCATCTTCACTTTCAACTTCTCACTCAACATCTATTAAAGTTAACAGACTATGTCTCAATTAAGTTATGTTCCAAGTTTAAATTAATACTTAAGAGATTACTCTTGCATTGCTCTCACTGATGAGTGTGTATGTATATATTATATACATATATATACATTTATGTATACACAAGTATATATTATGTATAAATATGTAGCATATACAAAAGTAATATTTGTTTCTCTTCTCACCTTAATAAGTGTGCCCTTTCAGCATTATTTGTTTTTACTAGAGGAAAGAGTTATTATAATGTCAATAAACAATAAAAAATAAAATTAAAAAATTTTAAATGGAAATATATGCTCTGGTGCAATCCCTATTTAGCCCCTACTAAGACATACCTGTAAAGCTCATATTTTAATATAACATATATAGTTTTGATGTTAATATCTAAGATTTATTTTCTATGTAATTATAATAAAATATATCATTTTGCACATGGAAGAGCACATTAATCAGCACTCACCTTACCGCCTTCCCAGATATATTCATTCTGGAGTTCTTAAATACCTTAGTTATGAAAAGTAGAACATACCGAGCTAATAAATCATTCCTGGGCTTATAAAGTCATTTGATGGCTTGCCCTTCAGAACATATTTATTAACAATGACAAATATACTCAATACCAATTCCCAGCTCTCTATACTACCAATGTAAATTATTAATAGATAACATAAAGACAAATGTTTAATCTACCAATGTGTTATTTTATTCCCAGGTGCTGAGACATAAATATAAATAAGAATGTAAATTTCTAAATCTTAAAATAGGTTTTCCATATTAAAAGAGCCTAAATGTCCTACAGAATTCAGTTCAAGGTTCATGTATTTACTCAGTCTATTGCCAGAGGGAGTGTGGAAGGAGAAAATTTATTTGAGAAGAAAATTAGGTACTCACTTGGGGGAGTTGATTGAATGCTGACAAAGTGTCAGCGAGTTGTTTCTTTAATTTATAGCTTTAATCATAGAAAGTTGGCCAGAGCTTAGAAATGTGTGCATACTTTAACCAATATGCCAAATTTCACAGGGCTTAACATTAAATTTTGCTCAGCTGAATTATTGATATTATATTCAAAATTAAGTCATTCATTCATTTCTCCATTATATAATTACTAGAGACCTGGTGTATGAATCCATGCACAGGTGGGGTCCCTCTGCATGGCC
>NW_005324549.1:0-1527 GCF_000412655.1 Myotis brandtii | reverse complement strand
TAACAACAAGGAGCTGCACAGACCAGACTCTCAGAGCCTCCTAAGCCTGCCTGTCACGTGGGGTAGATTCCCTGCGTGACTCAGCTGACAGATGACCCAGCCGCTCTCTCGCTCTCTCGACTCTGGACACCTCCTAGGACACCTCCTACGACAGGGAGCTCGCCAACAAAGGAGCCTGTCCATCATGGCCCCGCCCCTGTGATGAGAAAGCACCTCCCAATTACAGTCCAGTCACTTCATTAAAGGGAACCACAGTGAAGATTCACGCGGTCTGACGTGGATCTAAACACTCTTGGGGAATAGTACACATTTCAGTAAGTCATCGAACAATATGCAGATGGCATGATGTGATCAATGCAGCAGGACTGCAGTAATCTGGATGAAGAGTGAATTCAGGGAAGTTTAAAATTATTTTAAATGTTTGGAAATTTCAAGGGCTGTACCACAGCATCTCAAGCTCTTCGTATGTGATGTGTCGTAATGAGGAAATAATAATTGGCAATTCTGATATCAATTGTTTACATAGGGATGTTAAGGAGTTTGGAAATGCTCGTAAGTTTTTATGGATTTTGAACATTCCACTGAGAGCTGACTCAGGGAATTGCTCTCTCTCCACAGAAAAGGCCCATTTCAGCTCCATCCCTCTGGAATAGCATGGCTGCTGCTGACTCATGGGGACCTATCCTGCACCAGAATCACCAAACCGTTGAACTCTTAACCACACCTTTGTTGGGGTGCATAAACCATCATTGGAAAGTAACACAGAATCCCAGAAACAATGTGAAGAAGACTGCACAGTATACTTTCTGTACTTTTGAATTCAGAGCCATGGTATTGTATTAAGAATAAAATTAGTTAAAAGGTACACAGTGTTTCAGTGAAAACAGACTCTGACACCATTGATTCCTATTTGAATACCCCCACTCTTTAAAATGCAGACTTATTAGAAGGAAGATTACTGCCGGGTCAGGTGAAAGCTCACTTGGCTGTCTTCACAGCAGGGGCGCTCGCAGACATGGTGGCAAATGCAGCAGATGCCCCGCTCAGATCCCCTCCACCTGCTGGGCACCCACTCCCCAGCGACTTTCACCTGTGATGGACTAGGGCCCCTTCTCATGGTCAAGATGATGCCTGGAGGTTGCGTCAGCAGCACCATTCCGGGTCCCGATGGCTAATGAGGGGATAGGTGAGGCCTCCCCTTGCCTCCGGTACAGACATCTGCAGTCCAAGTCACATGGATCAGGCCAAGGAGAGACCTGCGCTGTCCCATCCTTGGTCAGCCACTCCTTCCCCATCCTGCTTTCCTCTCTCTGACAAGTGTTCCCTAGACCTCTCCCTAGATGCATCCAGTGCACCTGAATCCTTGTCTCAGGCTCTATTTCCAGGGAATCCACCCTAACTCAGTCACCAATGGCTCCAAATGGAGCCCCCCTGTGTCTTCCCAGAGGGTTGCCCCCGGTGACAGGAGCACACGATACTCCCTCTTCAAGGGCAGAACCATAATCACTTTCCTGCCCAGCCAAAGAC
>NW_005324548.1:0-1527 GCF_000412655.1 Myotis brandtii | reverse complement strand
TCAGCATCGAGAGGCCACTGGCAAGTCGTGGGCAGTTGGCCATCTTGCAGCACAGAGCTCACTTCTTCAGACCAGCAGGAGAATCTTCTTCTACACTATTTGCCTGTGAGGGAGTCTCATAGCATCACATACTGAAGGGAGTGACCAGCCCAAATCACATAACCTCCTCAAAGGAGGGCCAGCCAGTCACCTTGACATATTCTGTTGGTTAGAAACATGTCAGAGGTTCCACCCACACTCAGGGGGAGGGGATTACCCAGGGCTTGACTCATTGTGGGGGGAGGGGGGGTCTCATGAAGGTGTATTTGCTATAGAGGTGTACCAAATCTTCCAGAAGACTCCACATAAACATGGACGATGAGGTGTCACTGCTGCCTCAGGAAAGATCTAACAATTCTGGAATTCACGTGGTAGAAGATGCCTTATCACAACTGCACATCGATGTGGGAGGAGTGTGTGTCGGGACATCTAGGCCCTGTTCCACTCTGTCACTAACTACCTGCGGCAAACCACTGGGCCTCAATTTTGTCAACTCTAGATAGTGGGCCAGATGGTTAGAAATCCATGAATAAGTGTGTTGCAGACAATTTTAAGTGGTTAAAATAGTAACTTCAGAGGAGCTCAGTTGGTCTACAAATCATTGAAACTGTGGTGTGAGTGCCCAGGGAGGCCCTGCTCTGTGCTATTTCACTTCTGTTAAGAATTCTTCAAGTGGTCCTTGTCCCACGGTGTGATTTGGGGGAATGGAGTGGAAAGGCCCCAATTCATAGAAATAATTATGTTCACTGCTGGCTAGGTCTTTGTCAGTGCACACTGAGCCCACAGTAGGCCCATCACTGTCTGATGGATTCACACACGAGGTTCTCAGAGAGGTCTGTTCTTCCAGAGACTGTGGTTCAGTGAGAATTGGGGTGAGAGGGCGGGTCCAGGGCATCCAAAGTTGTTCGGTTATGGGGACACTTATCTTTATGGGTAACTCAGTGGGCACCCCAATTATTTTCCACATGGAGCTACCGAGGCAGCCTTAAGTTACACAAGCTTCCTCCTTAGTCTAGAAATAAAAACAGCAACTGGATAGTGTGTGTGGCCTAATTATGGTCCATTTGGGAGGAATACATGTCAATAGAGCCCTTTCCCATGCAGAATCGCTTTCAGACTGCAGTCCTTTTGTTTAAGAACTGCTTTGTGTCTCTTTTATTTGGACTCCAAAAACCATTCGCCATCGGAGCTCTTGCTTCTTCAAGGGACATTCAGGCACAGGCTGCAGATGGCCGGACAAAGGCGGGTCCTTGTGCTTCAGGCTGCATTTGCCCGGGCCTCCCTCTGACAGAGCATCTTTCACTAACATTTGCTTTTCAAAGCCATCTTCCCTGAACAAAGGCTTCTTTCTATCCAGATGACTCCTAATAACCCTTTCCCCCTGTAAGGATGTTTGTTTCTAATGCTTTACAGAAACATATTCCTGATTCTACATTCAGCTGCGAGGCCACAGATTCCTGCAGACACACTGAGCATTCACAGGGTCAC
>NW_005324547.1:0-1527 GCF_000412655.1 Myotis brandtii | reverse complement strand
TCTCTGAAATCAATAAAAATATATTTTAAAAAACTCACAAAGACCATTGATGTACAGGATAGTCATATTAAAATGACTTAAAGAACGAAACTGAATACATAAATAACAGAATTTAGTCTCCAGGAGTTTTAAGCAAGCTTAAGAATCCTTTTGGATTTACAGTGCCTTTTATTTCCCTTTGTTTACAGTGGGTGTTAGCTGGATGCCCTCTAGGAGGACACAGGGCCTGGGTCACTATGATCTGCTCCTCCTCCACCCAGGATGACACCTGGCTGGAAGGAGGAACACGATGCAGTCGGTTGAGAGCAGGACATATATTTCCTTTTGACAGGAGCACAGATTTTTCTCTCTGTGTAAGGATCCCTAAAGAGAGCAGCTAGTGACTACTCAGCCTCACCTCTAACACATCCCTGACCTTGTCCCTTTTGGAGAAGGACCAAGAAATTCTGGGATGAGACAAAGTGGAGGATACATTATGTAAATGATTCTCATATTAGAAAAAGTACTACACAGATATTGATGAGCATTATTGTTATTATTTTAAGAAGAAAAAATGTCTTTCCCACATACAGGTACCAAACAGAATGAAGGAAAATTTATACTCCAACTTACAATCTTTTTTTTTAATCTTAAAGCTTACTTAAAGAACAACTAACTCCTTCTCAGAGCCACTAAGTTCTATAAATCACTATAATTTTTTAATGCTGAGGAAAAGAAAGATTACCTCTAAGTGCTTCAAATCCAATCTCAGCAGTGTTTTTAATGAACCAAGCTTGTTTTTAATCAATACTTAAGCTGCGGGGGTTTTTATTTTTTTATGGTGCTGCTTTTAGATTTCTGTGCTTGCGAAAAGATAATAGCAAATGTCATGCTTGGGAAAAGGAAGTGACTTTGAAGCAGCAGATCAATAAGAAGCATTGTTCAGCTAAGTATGACAGATAAAAGTGAATGCCATTTCCCATCTTTAAGAGATCGCCATTATGATGCATCAGCTGCAGGTGGGCACGTTGGGAAAGGCAGCCTCTGAGCCCCGAGCTTTGGGATGTTGCAGAAATCTTTTCAGGTTAACCTGAGTGCAGTGGCATGCATTCCAGAACAATAAACCCATCTTTAATTGTTAATCTCTTCTATTTGTAGACCATTTTATTTTGTTCAAAGCACTTCTTACCTCACATTATATTGTTTCAATCTCACACCAACCCTGACAGGCAGGCAAAGTGGGGTTTTATTATACTTATCCCACAGATGGAAAATTGGAGACTCAAAGATATTAAGCAATGAGTCTGAGGTCATAAAAAGTGAAAAATGGCAGAGCACAATGGGTACATGATTCATATGGAGGGTGAGGAGAGCGAATTTGTCCCTATTTTCTAGCCAAAATTTTCTCAGTGGTTACATTGAAGAGAAGGGGCTAAGAAAGATTGCAGTGAGTTTCAAATATAAAGCTAATCAATTGCAAATGAAATTCTTTAAATCCCGTTTAATCATCATTAATATATTCAACTAATATTGTGTGCTGACTACATG
>NW_005324546.1:0-1527 GCF_000412655.1 Myotis brandtii | reverse complement strand
GATATGCAAAGTGGGGATAATACAGATCCTGTCCCACCAGATTGTGAGGACTAAATGGGCTCTGCATGTATCGCTCTTAGAACTGTACCTGGCATGTGGGAGTGTTTGCTGTTATTACTATGGTTTTTCTTATGGTTTTTATTACTTTTGAAAAGTATTATTTAAGTTGAACCTTCTAAGAAAGAGCCGGGGCAATTGCCCCAGCCTTGGAGAAAAATCATTTGCCCCATTTCCACTTTCTCCACCTGGGTGAGGCGTGGTCTTACGCGGGAGAGCTGGGGTCTGCGGGCTCGCTTGCCCAGGCTGGGTGTCCGTTTGCTCGGTTAGGACACACTGTTCCTGGAACACACCATCTCGCTGTCCACATCCTTGGGGGCCACACCAAAGCCGATTTGGAACTCTGCAACCCAGAGGGACCTTTGAAACACTGTCACCACCAGAGTTCCGTGTGGAGCATGTCGAGTAAGCACGTACTTTGTCACCCTCTGACATGACCTCAGGGTTACTTTCCGAGGCTGTTGACAAATTTTTAGACATCCCAGTTTTATCAGCGGAAACCTTGAAGAGTGACAGATGGTTCTTGGAAGAGTTGGTACATACTATAAAATGTCAGCTGGCTCATTTATAACCCAGCGACGTCCAGGTCTAAGCCGCGCTATCAACATGCTCTATAGATAACTCACCCTCATGATGCTCCGCTCTCCCCCAAGTGCTTGGTGCAGCTGTTCTGGTTGAAGACCCAGTTGACATCTGTAATAGATATCAAATGGAGAGCCTCTTATTTTATCACTCCCTGTGTTTCAACACCGGCGGTCCCCGTGGACCGCTGGAAACAGGCGGCCGCACGTTATGGGAAAGGTGACTTGCTGAGCCCTGTGCCCTGAGGACATTATTAAGTGCTGGGGAACCTTGTTAGCTCATAAAGTTGGTTCAAACCAATTATTGCCGTGTGACCATTACCACTGCCAGGAATGTAAGTCTTTTAAATTCTGGCCCATAAAGCCGATCTCCCCAGTACATTATATCACAGAGCGCGCCTTCTGATCTGGCCACAGCCGTGTCCCACCGGCTGCAAAGACTAAACATTGCATTTGCTGCTCAATATTGGTTATCCTTCAGTGCTTCCTGGAGGCAGCGAGACAGCTATTTATAGATTTACGTTCTGTCTCCCTAGTTCAGCACAGTCAGTTTTGACACACTGTCCCAGTAATCTGATCAGCCATGCTGCTTTTAAATGAAGGTCTAGGCCTTGGCCTCTGCAGAGAGGGTGACAGCTGTCAGATACAGATAGCAGGCTACAGATCCTGGCTGCTAAACCCTCTCATTCATCCCTGTTACAGATCATTGACCACAGCGTGAAGCCCTGCTTTACAGTCCGCCGATTAGTTGGCAAGAGATCTACATACTGTATTAGCAAGGTCAGCCCCCGAGATAAAGGCGAAGACTTAAACCCCTGCTCTATTTTTAAACCAGTGGCCATTTGTTAAAGCTGGTTATTTTGGTGCATGTCTCTCTTCCTTCCTTTTT
>NW_005324545.1:0-1527 GCF_000412655.1 Myotis brandtii | reverse complement strand
TCTTGGTGCATGAGATGATGTTCAACCAACTGAGCCATCCCAGCTGAGTCAGACTCATCTTTTATGGTTCCCCACTTAGCTCACTGCACTCACACCACACCAGCCTTGATTGGTTTCCCAAACGAGCCAGGTTCATTGCCAAGGGCCTTCACGCCAGATGTCTTCTGCCCGGCTCCCCTGGAGCTCACATGATTCTCTCCTTCAGTTCATCTGGGAGAACGGAAATGTCACTTTCTCAGAAGGGACTTCCCTGACCACTCGATTGGAAGAATCCCATCCCACCTCCTCCACCATCGCTTCCTACATTACAGTTTTGTTTTCTCTCTACCAGTTATCGCTGTCTGAAATGATTAAATGTATTTACTTATTTATTGTCGACCTGCTTAACTATAACAACACTTTATGATGGCCCGAATCTTGCCTTCTTTGTCCAGCACTGTAGCCCCAATATATCTAATAGGGACTCAAATATTTGTTGAATGACTAAGTGATTGGATCATCTTGGGCAGGGACATTAGCGAGGCTTCTAGTTTAAGGAGGAAGAGGCTAGACCTCTGAGGTCATTGCAAAGACTGCACCTTAGGTGGATGAGTTGGTAGGAATGAAGAAGGAAACATCTGTGATGGCTTCGAGGACAAAATGGGTGAGACACATTGCATGGAGAGGATAAGGGTGGGGCCCCGTAAAAATTAGCTCCACAGTTGAGAGCATGGTGGACTCCAGCTAGAAACAAATAAATAAATATAATCATTTCAGGGAGTGATGACTGATAGAAGTTTAGAAACTGAAAAATGATTTTTAAAAATTATGGTAAAATGAATGTTTTACCATCTTGACCATCATACAGTATACAGTTCAGTGGATTCAGTACATTCACATTGTTGGGCAAACATCACCACATCCATTCACAGAGCTCTTTCCACCTTGCGAACTGAATCTCTGTACCCATCGACTGCTGACCCCCCATCCTCCCCTTCCCAGAGCCCCTGGCAACCGCCGTTATACTTTCTGTCTCTATGAATTTGACTATTCTAGATACCTAATGTAGATGAAGTCATACAGTATTTGTCATTTTGTGGCTGGCTTATTTTATTCGGCACACTGTCCCCAAGGTTCATCCATGTTATAGCATGTGTCAGAACCTCCTGCCTGTTTAAGGCCCAGTACTATTCCATTCTATGGATACATCACCTTTTAGTTATCCATTCATCCCTCAACGGGAAGCAGCTTGGGCTGCTGTGAATAATGCTGCTATGGACACGGGTGTACAAATATTTCTTCGAGTCCCTGCTTTCAACTCTTTGGGGGTCTATACCCAGAAGTGGGAATTGCTGGATCCTGCGGTAATTCTAGTTTTAATTTTTTGGAGAAACGTGAAAAGATATTTTTTATAAAAAGTTTCTGAGCTTTTCTTAGACATGATGATTTAAGGTTGGAATGGGAGAGAAAGCTTGGGCTAAAGGTGTGTTTGGAAATCATATCCCTCCTCTCAGCCGGGAGGCCTTGTTCGTTGGAACAGTTGATGGC
>NW_005324544.1:0-1527 GCF_000412655.1 Myotis brandtii | reverse complement strand
AAAAAAAAACAAGGAGGTTGAGAAGAAATATTGTCTATTAGATATTATTTCTATTGGAGTGTATCTTTTAAAAAGGTATTTTTATACTTTCTATTAAAATTGTTTATTACCAATGCTCCTTGGAATTATATCACCCAGAAAAGCAATGCTTAAGGCAAAAGATTGAAGACATTCTTAACAAGAAAAAAATACTGTAATATTTTCAAAGGAAATACAGAATGTTTCTCTAATAAGCACATTAATAACTTACAAATGTGTTGTCACATTTAGGGCAACAATTTATAGTACCTTTCTCCTAAATATAATAATTTTTGCACTAATTTAAGGAAAATATAAAGAAGAAATAAAAACTATGCAAAAGTGTTTATTGAAAACTATTTTAAATGTAAAACCCTAGTTGCTTCAATTCTTATATATATGGTTGGAATTTTTCATAAGCTACTCAATCTTATGTTAGTGTATACATATGGTCTTATCTGAATTAAGCTTTTTTAGTTACTTTATATCTGTCTTTTTAGCTTTTTTGTTGTACAGTAGTTGTTAATTTATCCCTCAACTTCACTGTAAATTTCCATAATCAACACTTACTTACAAACAATTCAGAGTATCTTACTTGTTGACACATATTACCACAGCCACAGAATAAATGACTCAACTTTAATAATGAAAGTCACCATCGTCATTATCATCATCATCACCAGTGCCAGTAGAATTGAAGCTTAGAGAGGTTAAATACTTTTCCAAGAGCATGCAGTAATTGCCATAAATAGGATTTTAAGTTCAGTTTGCATAACTTCAAATCCTTGTTACTAAAAACTACACTGGGCACATTGACCAAGATTTCTTAAAGTTTCAAATAATATCAAGTGATTATTTATATAATTTTCCCATTGTTTAATTTTTAATGAATTGATAAGTACTTATAGTTGATAGGATTAGATTTTCATTAGCAGAACATTCAATTTAGTTGGTTTTGCAGGAAGGGAGATGAATTTGCATCCATTCATTCACTCATATTCTGTTGCTTGGTTTCCTTGACACCAGTGGTCTCAACTGAGGCAACATAGCCATCCTGTTACCAAAAATAATGAAGCAAATGGGGCTTTTAAACACTGAACAAACACTGTCCACCCTAAAACCATGTGATTGGCTCAATTAATCTAAAGAAGCTAGGCTGTAGGAAGCTAATAAATTGGTTAGTGGAGAGACATCATCATCAGACAAATACTTAGCTCTACAACCAAAGAATCCTTGGCACTACTGAAAAAGGCTGAAAGAAAATTGCAACTTTAAAAAAATATATTAACTGACCTGTCAGGGTTATTAACAGAAATAAAGAAAAAATATATAACTTTAGAATGTCTTTAGAGTGGCTCTAGATCTAACATTTTTTAATAGTAGACTGAGAGAAATATTGAAAAGAGATTAAGTAAACTAGACTCCTTATATTATCGGGGAAGATGTATGGATTTCCCAATAACTGTGTCTAAGCTATTAAAGAACTTGCAATCAGCTAATTACATAGTG
>NW_005324543.1:0-1527 GCF_000412655.1 Myotis brandtii | reverse complement strand
TTAAAAGAAGAATAAAGATAAACAGGATAAAGGATATACAGCAATAAATAGAGGCTGGGTTACATTCATTTTTATGCCAAGATAATTGTAAAATACAATTTTTAAGACATTTTTATGGAGCGAGGTCCAAATGGTAAAAGTGCCTGGGGCCTTCATAAGTAATAATGAAACCTGATAATGTGGCAGTTCTAGCCTGGGCCTCCATAGGCCTCGTGTGCTTCTGTTTCTTCTACTGTCGCACTGTCATCACCGTGAGGATATCCGCAGCTAGCCTGCTGGAGATGGGGGGCTACCAGAGCAGAGCTGAGTTATCCCAGCCGAGGCCCCAGACATTTGCGCTGACACCAATCAAAACCAGCAAAGCTATACAATCAACCCACAGCGGGCTATAGACACAAGTGAGCCCAACCCTATAGATACATAAGGGAGCCCAACCGGGACCAGAAGGATCTATTCTGCTGACCTGGTTCATTGTTTTAGGCCACTGAGTTTTGGGTTTATTTCTTATGCAGCAGCAAACAACTGATACAATTCGTGAACTGAAAGAAAACTCCTACAATGCAACCAAGAGAGACAAAGTGAAATTATAAAACTGGAAACATAAATGATAAAAATTAAAAGATTTAAATACATCTCTTGGAGTTCTATAAGGTGGCAATAAAAAAGCTGTACTTGATGATGATGAAATTTGGTTGTAGATTCAGGAAGGACAATAAATCCCAAACTGTAGAATAAAAGGAATCCATATCTAGATACATTAAAGTGAAATGGTAAATCATCAAAAACAAAATATACTTAAAGCTGGTGGAGAAAGAAGATAGATGACTAAAAGCAGGCACGGTCACATGGGTATGGCAAAGAACAGGAAGCTTTCTGTAGTCACTGTGTGGGTGCAAATCCACACAAAGTCCACCTACTCCTCTAATCTTCCCTCCTCAAGAGGTTTCATCTCTTTTCTGATATTTCTGGGGAACAGTGAGACCTCTGGTATAGTATGAATGGTATAATTTGTAGTACTATCATTATTTGTACACAGGCACAAACTTTTCTCATAGTGAGGGAAATTACCTCTACTAATTCATACACATCTTGGAAAATAGTAGTAATATTCATGCTTTGTTACTTGCTTTTGGATAGTCAGTCTTACCTAAATGTTATCATTTCATATTTTTTCACAATATTCACCTAGTCGGAAACCTTAAAAGGTGTGATTGGTGGTAATTCAATGTTTTACTAACACTCCCCAATATTTATTCAAATTTAAAACATACTACAATTCTAGTTACCAGTAGTACATCAATAGAGAAGGCTAATCACATAAGCAGTACGGGAGTGCATGCTAAAGCCGCTTTCAAAAACTCATTACATAAGGTTCAGAATGTGTTTAATAGGATTGCAATTTTCCCTACAATGCAGACACATATTTCCTCTCTCTCCCTCTTTCCAATTTATTCCTTTTATTTAGTTTGCACTTTCCACATTATAACAGGCATGGAAATGCTATTCACAGCTGTGCCAGATAGTACT
>NW_005324542.1:0-1527 GCF_000412655.1 Myotis brandtii | reverse complement strand
TGTGGCCATCAAGCCCACATGCTGTGACAACTCTGAGAAAACCTGCTAACACGTGGGGGACATGTGCATGCCAGGCACAGTGCTAACACCTTAACATACAGTTCAACTCATATAATCTTCAAAATATCCTAAGAAGTAGATACTATTATCTACTAGTAAATCCAATCAGGTGGAACATATTATTTTCCAATAAATATATCATGAACATTTCTCCATGTTCCAGCTCACATAATTAAGGAGCAGATTTTAGACAAGATTAGAACCCAGGATGTGTGACCCCTGCTCCCACTTTCAGTGGAGAGAAGTATTCACAATAACCCCAATGAGTGTTTGGGGTTACAAGGCTCTTTCTGCTTAGTTTGCACAAAAACATTCAACCAGGAATCGTAGCACATACTTATTGAGTGCCTCTAATGAGCCAGGAACTGTCCTTGGTATTGTACAGATAGTAATTCTGTTGAACCCCAGTATAATCCTGGAAGCACTGTGATCAGCCCCACTTGACAGATGCAAGACTGACATACAGGAGCTTAACTTACTTGCCCAAAGTCACATAGCTAATAAGTGGCAGAGCCAGGAATCAAGCCCAGACACCCTGACCTAGAAGCTGTGCTTCTAATCTCTGTGCAATAGGGTGTTCTTCCGTGTGAATGTGTTGGATGCTGTTCTATGTCAGGCTTCTAAGTGTTTACTTGAACCATCTCATTTGAAGTATCCCCAACCACTGGCTGGGAAGTAGCTGTTATCTTCCACCTGACACTGGTTTTTATTAAAGCGTCTCCAAGAGAACATACTGAGTGGATAAAAGATGGAGCTTCGCAATCTGAATGACCAGAGTTTAAATACTGTCTCTACCATTTGCTCAGCTCTGGTATCTTTTTATTCCTGATTTCCTCTCACTTTCCATTGTCCATCGGTTGACCAAAAGAACTAGAGGAGACTTAAATGGAAGTCAAACCATCCCCAGAATAACGAAAGCCACTGAAATCTCTGAGAGCCCTCCTTTCAGTGTGGAGGTATTTGCTGCCGGTGGCAGGGCTGGAAGAGCTGGAAGGAGGTGATGCCAAAAACCAGTGATCCTCAAAGTGTGGGCCTCAGATTGGCAGCATTAGCACCACCTGGGAACTTGTTACAGATGCAAAATCTCCAGCCCTGCCCTACCTGCTGGCCCGGAGCTCTGGGGTGGGACCTAGGTCTTTTAAGCTCTGCAGTTTGTCCTGATGCTGGGTGAAGACTGGGACCAACAGCCCTGGAACACCTGGGAGATACACAGGACCCCAACCTCAAAGCCCTGAAGTTACTTGTGGCTAATGAGGACAATGTGTGAATTCACTCCTGTTATGCAAAGTGCTGAGGTCCCAGAAAACCTCATGTGTTGTTTGTGGATTCCAAAGAAATAACCTGTAAGGCTGGCTGTGAAAGACACGGGTTTATTAGGACATGTGTGCGCACCGGTGGTGGCCTACCAGTGAGGTTTACCAGCTGCCACCAGTGAAGTTGTTCCATTAAGACTCATCTGACCTGCAG
>NW_005324541.1:0-1527 GCF_000412655.1 Myotis brandtii | reverse complement strand
GCCATGTTTGGCATGCGTGCCAGGGGTTGCCCACCCTGTACTAAACTATATCCCATTTCATGGTCTTAATACACTCTATGTTCTCTGTTTAGAGGTTTCTAAACACTATTCCTCCCCAAATAACTTCTTATATTTTAGGTTTTACTGTAATATCACTTAATTGAGTGGATCTTCCCTGATAATCCAATGAAAATTGCCTCTTTCCATCAACTCTCTCTCAGAGGACCAACTTTTTTTCCTTCATAACACGAATTATCAATGACATTTATTTATCTGTTCTTTTTCTTGTTGGATTTCAGTCTAAAAAGTCTATGAGAATGTGGAATATGTTTCTTTTTATCAGTGTATAGTGCCTAGTACATAGTAGATGCTCAATAAGTATTAGAAAGTGAAAAAAATAAGGAATAAGAGAGGGATTAAGGAAAGAAGATAGAAAATATAAAATTTTATGGGATGATTGATAGTTTACCTCTCATCTTCCTATTAGTCAATTTTCCATTTTTCTTGTCTAACAGTTATAATTCAGAAAAAATACATTCAGTTCAACAAATATTCATTGACTGAATCATTTGATCATAGTGTGAAAACAATCAGAATTGATCTTAAAATGCTTGCTTTTTTGAAATACTGTTTTGAAAGTCATATCCACTGGATTCACCTTTCCAGGTGAAAATGAAACAGAGTGAATCCAAACGTTTTAAATCATGTTTAACACAATCTCCCAAAGAACTACTCTGAATAGCTTTCTGAATCATGTTTATGGATAAAACCTAATAGACCTCTTTACAAGTCCAGGCACAAAAATATAGGGATTAATTTCATGAATGCTTAAAAACTGCCCTGTCTGCTGCTGTATTTGTTTGTAAAGAAGTAAAAGTACATTAAAAAGTCTTTTGCCTATATAGTAAGGAATATGAAGGTATTCTAGTGCATATAAAATCACTTGTTTCCTCTAGAAATCAATCCAGTTGGGTTAAGTGTCCCTGAATATCTTATGAAAGTTTGCCAATCCTAAGCATCTCTCTTGAACTTGCTTTGTGTTCAATTGTCAATAGCAATATCTTGTTTTCGCCTTTCCCTGAAGGACACTTCAGTAATGAAATAAAAAAACTAATTGAAACCAATATTTGTCCTGAATAACATTCTCAGTGCTCATAACTATTCTAGTTTGTAGTATGATTAGTTAAATTTAAAGACATTTCTGTCATATTATGTTGGCTTTATTTGGAGTTTTCTCTATTTTTTTTCATCATTTATTTGGGTTCGCTTGTTATTTTGTTTAGCCTTGTCGGAAATTTAAATTTCCTCTCATTTTACTTCCCACAAGCCATCTTTCAGATGTTCATACACTTTTTAAAAACTTATGCCAAAGAACACTTTATAACATTGGTGAAACAGTGCACTGCCAATACTTTTACTTGAGCTGTATTTTATTTTTAATGAAAGGAAGTATTACTATTCATTGGAGAATATGTTTTCAGCTCAGTCACATTTCCATTTGGCTGCTTTGTAGACATATTTTTTTTT
>NW_005324540.1:0-1526 GCF_000412655.1 Myotis brandtii | reverse complement strand
CACTTAGCATATTAGGCTTTTATATATATAGATATAGATATAAGAACATATAGATAAGAACACATTAAAAGGATATGTGTGCGCGTGCATGTGTGTACCTTAATGAAAAATAGTTATGCTGGTTACATACATGAGAAAATCGAGTGTTTGGAGCGCATTCTGTGTTGTGCTTTGGGACCACAAGTTCAGCTTGGGGCAAGACCGAGGGGTTGGAGAAGAGGAAAGTGGTGGAGGGCAGAATGGGGCCATCATTCCTGGACAGTTCATAGCAGATTCCTTTAATTTTGATCACAGAATGACCTGAGGGCTAGCTTTCCATGTATAGAAGATTGCAGTTGCAATTTGCTGGTTAGTCTCTGTTCTTTTAATGCTTTCCTGAAGTGCCATTTTGTCTCAGTAAAATGCTCCCTAAAAATACTCAAATATTTTTAGTTGTAGAGTACAAATCAGATTGAGCTGCACATTTCCCTGGTGAGCAAAAGTGATGAGTTTGTGTTCATTAACTCGAGGCCATCTGGTGTAGACACGCAGCAGTCTGTGAATCAAACGTGCATCAAACTCCAGGGATCAGAACCCGTGCCAGACCCAGTGTTTTGGAGAGTCAACAACAACCAGGGGGGAGAAAAGGGCCTCAGCTATCTTTCTTTTATTTTTAAAAATCAGTTCCGCCTTGCAGTATATCAGAGCATTTCGCGCTGCTCAGCTGGCGAGCTACATTGCTTTCTCTTCATTGCCCATCTGAGCTGTCTTTGGGGTGTGCTTCTGCAGATGAAGTCGTTTTCCCGTCACCGGCCCGTTTGGGTGGGGGGAGGAGAATGAGAACGTTAGCATCCCTTTCCCTGCACTTTTCTGTAACTATAGGCCTAGCCACCTACATGCATGCGCGCATGCACACACACACGCACACACAGTCTCACCATGAGACAAAGCAAAGCAATACTCACAATAGCGGGAGCACTACAGCTCATCCTCAGGAGAACGGCCTTTTGCACACAGCCCATTGCTGGAGGAGAGCATGAGCGCTCTTTGCAGCCCTGCTAATAAAAAGCCACCCAGCAGTGGCTAGCTCTCTGTTGAAGCGTGCTCACTAAAATATAAAGAAAGAAAATAAATTGCTACGCTGATTTGTTCCTGTGGCCACCAGACCCTCAATGGCCTGTGTAGAAATTTTGGGAGGGACTGTAGGCCTTGTTGAGGCTTCTGCCCAAGTCAGAGTCTGTAATTCCTGTGCTTGAAACTGGAGTCAGTGTAATTACAACTAGCAGTCAGTGTCCACTGCAGAGCAGCGTGGCTGGCTTTTCTGTTAAATGCAATTTTCTGGGCGGCCTTTGCTCTTTAATGCTTTCCTGAGTCCGTCTGCCTGGCTCTGCAGTTCTCGTTAAGGCACCCATGCATGTTTAATTGAAGAATATGAACAGACTGGGCTGCCCATCGAGGAAGATATGACCAGTGGCCATCCCTCTCTGTCTCTGCACCTGCTCGGTGCCCACCCCTCTATGTTCCAAGATGCCAAGCACATGGCAGAC
>NW_005324539.1:0-1526 GCF_000412655.1 Myotis brandtii | reverse complement strand
CTTAGAAGCAAATATGACACAATGTGAATAGCTGTTAATGCTAGGTAATGGGAATCTGCTTATTATCTTTATTCTTTGTGTTTCCCTTCCTCTAAGAAAGCGCCACTGTGACGCACACATCACTGGATAACCACGTGGGAAACTCTTCGGCAGAACCTACCAGAGGGAACACAGCCCGTGACCCAGCAATTCCATTCCTAGGATAAACCCACAGAAGCCAGGCTTACAGCCACCAGAAGACACAGACAAGAATGTTAATCACAGCACAACATGTAACTGAGCCAAACCGGGAGCCACCCAAACATCCATCAACAGTAAAGATTAAAAAAATTGTGGTATATTCATACAATGGAATACTGCACAGCAATAGGAACAATTGCCACTTGCAACAACATGGATGACTCTCCCAGATGTGATGTTGAGAGAGAGACACAAAGGCATACATGCTATGTGACCCCATTTGTGTCAAGTCCTAAAGCAGGCAAACTCACCTGTGGACTAGATATCAGGACAGGGGAGCCCTAGGGGGGAGAGAGTGATGAGAGGAGGCTGGAGCTCTGCCAATGGCCTGCTTCTGGGGCTCCGTGCTATTTGTGTAGCTGTGTTCATTTTGTGAAAATCCACCAAGCTGTACACTAAATATTGGAGGCATGCTGTACATGGATTTAAAAATATAATCAAACAAGGGGGGAAGAGATAAAACCCACCACCCAAACGAGAGAAATGAAGGGAAGACGAGAGTAGCAGGCATATATGAAAGTTACCACCAATGACAAAAAAATGGAGACCAAATTAGGAGGCGTCTCTATTGACCTGTTACTTAAGCTAGCACCGGAGGGTTCCGGATATGCCAGGCCATGCTCAACAGCTACCTTACAGCATCTCACTGGATTGTCACAAGAGCCCGTGATGTCAGCGCCCGTGCCCCAGGTGGCAGCTGGGACGACAGCATCGCAGAGGCTGGGGGACTTGTCGGAGGTCACACAGCCAGTGCTGCAGTGACAGGACCTGAAGTGAGGCCAGTGAGATGCCACAGCCCAAACTCTTAATCTCTGGGCCTCTGGCAACAGAGAAGCTACACTGCGTGGCTCCCAGAAACGTGTGGGAACCACGAAGCTGCAGAGAAGGTCAGGGGGAGGGGACCGCTTCCTCCATACACGAGGGGGTCTGCACCCCAGAGACCTGGTAATAGGAAAGCAACTAAAAGGGCGGCAGCCTGAGACACTGAAGATGTATTCTTCTAGCTTGCTTAGATGAACCAAGATTGCAATACACAATTCTCAATATTAATGGGAGCACTAAAGGGGAAGGTAGCAATTATTCTCAGTTATTTAAGGAGAGAGTAAGAGCTGAGAAGGACTCTTCCGGGTAGTGATTTTAATCAGCTGTCCAAAAGCAAGAGGGGAAAACAGACGTAATGTTAAGTATATTCAGAAGGCCTTCAGAGCTAGGAGAGATGAAATAATGACATGCAAGCAACTCAACAGCTCAGAAATATTTTGGACAACACTTGATGCCCAGCAGAG
>NW_005324538.1:0-1525 GCF_000412655.1 Myotis brandtii | reverse complement strand
TTGCCATCATTATTCTGATCTCTATGTCTGATAAATTATCTCCACTGCATTTAGCTCCTCCTCTGGAGAATTTTCTGGTTCTTTCATTTGGGGCTTTTTTTCCCCCCATTTGGCTTCCTGTTTGAGTTTGTCTGTGTAGGAAGTAGATCTGCTATTACTCCCAGTCTCCAGTGCAGGACAGTGTCAGATGTTGTTTGTAACTTGCCCTGAATAGGCTGTTTGGAGCTATCAGCAATCCACAGCTCTGACTCCCTCTGCTGGGCTCAGTGCTTTTGGAAAGGACCAAGATGTGCACCAAGGTTTGCTTTTCCTAGCCCTGAGTCCAGAAGGAGATCAGACAAGACTCAAAGCCTCCAGAGGTCCGACTGCCTCCAGAGATCGGCTTCTGCCTGCAGCCTTATTGTTATTCTCAGACTTAATTACTGTCAGGCTGTCCACCACAACAAGGTGTAGACTCCACTGGGGGGAGCGAGAGATTTTCACCAAACAGAGGGGGGCAATCGCCCTCCCCCAAGGCAAACCTTCCAGGATGGTAAAGGTCTGCTGGAGAGAGATGTCCTCTGCAGTACGAGGGAATAACTCAGCACAGGAGACTGGGGTGGTTGCCTTCCGAGCTCTAACCCCAGGGCCCAACCATGAATTCTCACACAGATCCAGTCCACTCTGCTCAGCCTCTGTAGGAGCACAAGGTGAGTGGCTGCCAAGACATTTTGTGTGTTGGCCCTTTAAGCAGGTGCCTGAATTTCTCTCCCTGGAAGACAGCATCCCTGCTGCTTCTCACAGTCAGATGTTATATTGGGCACCTTTCTCCTTCTGGGGCTCTGTGCTGGGGACTCCAGCTTGCACTTTAGACCCAAGAGTTCTCAGGGGGAACCCCCACAGCTGAGATATTCCTCAGGAACTTCAGCTGCTGCCTTTCAGAGCCCGGCCAGCCCTCTCACGTCTCCGTACTTCTCACCAGTCTCTGTGCCCTCTCCACTCTCTTTCCTTGGTTATCAGGGTTCCCTCTAGATAGTTTTCAGCATATTATTCAAGGTGGTTTTTCTGTATTTCAGTTTTAATTCCAGTTTGGTCCTGGGATAGTTTCAGTGTAGCTTCCACTTACTCTGCCACCATTTTGAAACTCCACTTAGATGATTCACATTTTCTCACTATTGTTGCAAAGAACATTTATGTACAAGTTTTGCATGAACTTTTTAAAGAATTATTATTTCTAGGAGTGGAATTGGTGGATCATAGAGTAATTTCATTTTTAATGTTTTGAGAAAATACCAAAGAGTTTTAGGTTCATCCTGAATTCTTACCATTGATGGATGATGGTACCAATTTCAATATATTTTTATCAACTGTTTTACTCTGTCATTTCAATTAGAGCAATTCTAGTAGGTATAAATACCAATAAAATGGTATTTCTTTGTAGTTTTATTTGTATTTACTGACTAATTTTGTTTAGTATTATTTCAAGTATTTATTGTCTCTTGTATCTTCTTTGAAGAAATTTTTATTCAATCATTCTACTCATTTT
>NW_005324537.1:0-1525 GCF_000412655.1 Myotis brandtii | reverse complement strand
GAGTGTTACTTAATTTTCATTTAAATTAAAGAAAGACTTATCCTGACAAGACAAGGACTATTTCTGAGATACTTACTTGGTTCTGCATGAGATTGAAACTATTTAGCAGAAAATTAGATTAACGTTTGCCAAGAAATTAAGATAAAATGTGAGGATCACCATGTAAAGCTATTTGTCATCCTGGAAAGAATGGATGATCCATGTCAACCTTCAAACTCAGCTCCATGAGCAATTGGAAATTATCAAGAGTTTTAAGAGCGATGGAAAATGGATTTTGATATGGGTAAATGCCAGTCGATTCAAAGGGTGCAAGGACAACTGACTGTGACAGATAGATTCACTGTCCATGAAGATCAAATTATTGAAATGCAGTGTTCAAAGAATCTTAGAAGGACTAGGCTTTGCTGTCATGATAAGAGATCAATCTCAGGGCAATTAGGATAAACTTGAAGACAATACTTAGGAATGATTCTGATTCTCCCTGCTATCTCAATAATTTTAAATTCACATTATTTTCTCCATCAGAGCAAAGATAGCGAATAAGCATCTAAAGACATTAAGGGAAAGAAGAGGCTTCTGAGTTTGCAGAATCAAAGCTAAAAGCTATTCTTTCATTTATTTACAAGCCTGAAGGTACAAAAGCAAAAGCTGATTTGAGCCATGCCTGGAGTTGATCATTGACCAGCTCCATTAAGTAGCAGTAAAGCTCAACCCTATTGGACTAAATATAGTACCTGGTGATATTAATGCAGCCTGAAATAAATTTGCATAAACCTATGACTAATAGGTAGAAAACAAGACTCTAGTTAGAGTGTTAGATACATTGTGAGTATTTGTGAACAACAGGGAAAAATGACTGTGCCCTTAGAAATTTCATAGAACAACCCATAGTTTTTGCAAAGTTAAGACATAAAATAAAGGCCTGCTACAAACTTCATTTCACTCAACAAGTACTTCCTGAGGCCCTACTATGTGTCAGGCACTGTTGTAGGTACTTAGATACACCAGTGAGAAAAGGACCAAAGAAAGGCATCTCTGTCCTTGAGGAGCTGAAACCCTAGTGGAGAAAGTCAGACAGTAAACAGCAATAATCACGTGCTGATACACCCTATGATATATATTGTTTTGTTCTGTTTTGAAATAGGGATAGGACAACAGGTTTAGGAGCCATGACCACTGAGTGAGATGTGAGGTGGCAGGAAGGTTGTAGTGTTAAATAGACAGCTCAGGGTAGGGATCACTGAGAGTGTAACATATGAGCAAAGGCTTGGAATTGATGAGGTAGCTAGCAAAGCTGATATCTGGGACAAGAGTAATCCTACTGGAGGGGACTTCTAGAGCCTACAGTTGAAGTGTGATGGTGTGACTAGAAGAAAGGAAACAGGGGGAGAGAAGGAGACAGGAGATCAGAGAAGGACCACTGTAGACACTCCACGTTTTCTCTGAGTGAGTTGGTGACTGGATTTCATGCCGAGGAATGGCATGACCGGATTTAGGTTGGTCACTCTGGCTGCATGTTGAAAAA
>NW_005324536.1:0-1525 GCF_000412655.1 Myotis brandtii | reverse complement strand
AATGTTATTTGACACATTGGTGAGCACTGTCTCCAGATGGAACCAACAAGTTGTACATGATGGATCTTGATTTCAGGAGAACATAATGATCTTGGTTCCTAGGGGGTGTTTTTATGCCTCTGGTCACATAGTCAAGAAAGGTTGTCTAACCAGTAACAACAGTTAAGCATCTATAAACAAACCCACCCTTAGGATCACCAGGGAGTCATCATAAATCCTATTGCTCTTACATTGGTTAGGCAGTAGAATTATAGTAAATCAACCAAGTCGTAACCTCAAGATGCTGTGATGGATATGATTCTTTTATAGGAACTAATGAGCACACTGTATGACGATTGGTATGAAATATGTGCTTTTTAGAAGGATCAAACACTGTTTGCTTTTAAACAAAAATGATGACAATACACACTCTCATTCCATGGGTTCTTAAATATTTTCATTTTTGTCGCTATATAATGTGTAGAGAATTGATCATCTTGACATTCCTCACCTTTATTTTGGTGTACTATATTTCTGAAAACATGCTATTGGGTTCTACTCTCAAGAAGTGGTAGAAATTCTGAGTGCACTAATAAAACAAATGTATGCCAAAGATGAAAGAAAAATCAAACCCACAGGGTTTCAGGGTTTTGCCATAGCAGTAAAGTTTCTATGGGTGCAGTAATCTCAGGCATGACATTTTATCCAATATTCAAGATAATTTATTGCATCCTGCAGGATCTACCCCTAAGAAAGAGATACAGTAATTAGTTGAGCCTGGCTAGCAAATATATTCTTTCCTTGTGGTACTGCTCTAACTAATTTACTAAATTATTTGGGTACTGCTCTGACTTTATTTATCAACCTCCAGGTTTGAGTGAAGACCATAGCAAAAGAGGGTTCTCAGGATATGGTGCAAAGTTCCTGTCAGTTGGGCCATACAATCCAGCATATCCAATGATAATATAGATAAGGAAGTAGTATAGAGTCTATGGCAAGCCACATCAAGATACCCTTGAATTCTGCAGTACTATAGCAAGAATTGCCCTTTGTTCAAAATGCAGCTCCTGGAAAACTTCTGTGCATAGTGAAGTGTGAGCACCTGATTTGGGGAAATCAAGTGCCTGTGCAATCAGAGCTGCAACTCATGTACTGAATATTGTTAGGTTCATCCAGTTATATAAGTAGGCAAATGCAGCAGTGATCATTTATAATGAAAAAATGTGGGATAGAAAATTTTCTGGACAGATCTCAAGGACAAACATGAACTGAATGCATGGATGGCTCAGACATCCATGGGATCTGTATTGAATCAACATCCCTCTCTCAGAGTAAACAAAGACTTAATGGTGATTTCCTATAACTGTGTAATGGCAGAGGAAAAACATTGCCCTGGTTTTGCCTGATATGTGTGCCCAAGTCCTACAACTCCAATCAGAGTGTCTCTAAAAGGTAGTGGTGAAGAGACACCTTTTATAGGCAGAGCTGAGAGCTCTGCTAGGTTGTCAACTTAATCTAGAGCAGTGGTTCTCAACCTTCCTAATGC
>NW_005324535.1:0-1525 GCF_000412655.1 Myotis brandtii | reverse complement strand
CACACACACACACACAATATCATACACACACATGCAGGCACACACATACCACCAGATCATGGGTTTTCTCCCATATGGCCAAAGAAATAATGCATATTCCGTTGTTACATTTACTAGTAAAGCCAAGACTGACCTTGGTTTGTCACTGAGTTTTAATCTCACTCTCGGCTGAATTCCCCACCAGCATCCTTGCTTGAGCATGTCCCTGCTGTTGCTTTGCACTGACTCTGGCCCTTGTCAGCCTGCCTTTCTATCACTTTTGGATGACCTTCTTGGACATGACTTCTGGCCCTGCTGACTTATAGAATGTGCCAGATCACTCTCTCTTATTCAAGTTTCAAGTCTGGCTCCTTACACTTAGCTCAGTCTGTTGGTTGTGGAAGGTCTGAAACATGTGTGTGCACAAAACCCTGCCTTAGAAATACTGAATTAAAGTGATTTGGGGAAATTTGGAGGAGAGACTAGGAATTTAGTGCCCAGTGTTAATTGAAAAACCCAACTCATACTATATCTCTTAGACAGGAACCAAGCATGAGCGGCACACTTGGAGTCTTGAAAGAAGGTAGATATTCAGATATGTCCTGAGATATAACACCCATTGTCACTGCTTATAATAGGCTTCAGTGAGTTCACCTAATCAATGCTTGCAGTTTATCTTTCCCAAATATTTACAGATGTTCCCTCCCAAGTAAGTCGAGGTGAGTGTTCTTTGCTATTGGGAATGTGCTGACCATACCCAAGTTTGGCAAAGAAAATCTCTGCCCTCTGGGTGCCCAATAGCTTTCATAACCTTTGGGAAATGGGGACCTGTGCGTGCCACTAAGAGGAAAACAGCATTCTCAGATTAACTTTAAAACAAGGGCAATCAGAGTGGAGAATAAAGGAAAAATAGAGCCCAAACTCATAAAATCATCTCAATAATTTGTTCTCCAGTTGGCTCTTCAATTCTAAGAGCACTCTAGGCATTGATTTAAAAATAAACATTTTAAAAGTAATATACTGACATCAATAAAGGTAGTTATTTTTATATTAAATGGAGATCATCCCACTACTCTAAGACAACAGCTGTGTTCACTTTTATCTAAATTGATTCTCAACCAATGCTATAAATGGATCCGTCCTAAGAAAACTTTAGAATTAAAAAATAGGTCAGCCGTCATCCATAATTCCCTAATGCATAATCACTTGCCTATCATCCCCTTTAATTCATAATCACACTCACCATGAGACTGGTTCTTCATTTATTAGGAAGTACACGAGAGAGAAGACTGCTAGACATGAATCTAGTTAATGTCTTCCAAGCCTGGCTTATTTTTCAACTTGTTTTATGACCTTGGATAAATACCTTTCACTCTCTTTCCTTAGCGATTGCTAAGAATCCTTATAACTATAAAATAGTAAAACAAAGCAGCGAACATACACACACATGAATAAATCCTAGGATCTATCTTTGAGTGAAATACTTTAATCAGGACAGGATCACACATTGTGGAGGTTCTGGAGTGACAGTGAAGAGGATTCAAAA
>NW_005324534.1:0-1525 GCF_000412655.1 Myotis brandtii | reverse complement strand
GATTACTTATCATAACACCCTTCATCCTCAGCCAGTACAGTAAAGCCGATAACAGACATCAAGTAAGATTAACTATGGAAAAATTATGTATTCTAGAATCTAAATTATTTCTCCTGGTAGAAATTTTTCTCCCCTGTTTTCACATTATATCAAGATATCCCTAATTTTTCTTACTGGGATATCAGGTCATCTTTTAGAGTGAAGGAACTTAAAATTATTTTTCATAGTATGTTGCTCCAAATCTTTGCATCATTTATTCTATTTTATTTAAAATCCAAAACACAACATGTATTTTTCTTATGATTTTATCAGATATAGGGGTTTATATACCTTGACTGATAAACAATTGTGTCATCCTCATTCACAGTACGAGACGTTTCTCTGTAAATATTGTACTTTCTGGATTAATTTAACCCTATTTTGATGTTTGATGTTTTCCACTTATATCTTGTTTTCAGCTAAAGCAAGCATTATTGTACTGAATCAATCTCATTTTAAAATGTAGAGTAGATCAGAGTCATAGGGCCCATCTCCTGGTGGCTAATCACTAACTACTTTCCATATCAATATTTTAAGCACCTATTCACCTTGATGATACGATGTTAGAACCAGGAGTCAGCATTAGCTGGTTGTGAGTAAAAACCTAAATAATGAACTTTAGTTAACATCATCTCAAAGGTATCACCTTCTTTGGATTTGGGATCAAAACCTAACTTAGAGAAGGTAATTCCCTTAAACTCTCAGCCTCAATTATTTTTATTTGTAAATTGGGAATAACAGCCCCTACACAATAGCTTTCTTAGCAATAAATAAATTAGACCATATTGCAAAATAAGCCAGACAGAAAGTCTACATAATGTATAAATTTTTATGGGACATTCAGAAAAAAAGGCACATCTTAGGCATAAATCAGATCGATGGTTGCCACTGACTGGTGGTATTGATAGGGAATTGACTAGAAAGTGCCACAGGCAAAATTTGGGGGGAGGGGTGATATATTTGTTGTCTCTCTCAATTGTTGTGGTGATTACACAACTATACACATTTGTCAAACTTCATCAGAAACGTTTACTTTATGTAAATTATAACTCAACAAACCTATTTTTTTTTCTAAATGAACATATGTAATGGGTTTCATATGTAATGCAGGATCAATAAACATTTCTTCTTTCTATACCCAATCCCTATAGGAGCTAAACATAACAGGTCTTAAATTATTATCATTTATCTTGTGTGGTATAATTAAAAACCAAAGCTAACATTTTTTTATTCTTATCACATTTCTAAGGTATTTGCATTTCCATAAAGAAGCAACGTGGATTTGAGTTCTGATTAGGAATCTAAACCTACTAGGCCCTTGAAAATCACTACAAAATCCTAGACCTAAAATGTATAGAAATCTATGTACAGTCAAGTCATGGAGTGATTCATATAGATGTGATCCCTATGTTTGTATTGCTTGCTCTTTAAATAGTGGTATGGCAACCCGTGAGTGCGCGCGCGCACACACACACACACACACACA
>NW_005324533.1:0-1525 GCF_000412655.1 Myotis brandtii | reverse complement strand
TTTAAAAAGTTTGAGGACCCCTGGTCTAGACCTTGAGGAAGATGTGTGGCAGGGGTGGAGTGATCCTGGATAACTGAGTGAATAACTAAGACTTCCTTATTCGGTTCAAAACATCCGAGGAGAAATACAAGCCAAGGGCTCCCCTGCCAGAAGGTGGGTTTATGGCTCAAACAAATGGTATTAGCAGTGGGAAATGGTCTGGCACAGGTAAGATTTGAGAATCCGTCCCCCTGTCCCCCCACCCCCCACCAAACACCAAATAAAAGAGAAGGTGTCACTTGGTTTGCTGCCTCATTGGTGCATGTAAGACAAGCTTTCACTGATGGTCTGTCTACTCCAGGGGCGGAGTCTCCATGGTGGTGGCTGCCATTAGAATCACCTGGGGAGCTTTCCAGGCCTCAGGTCAATGAAATCAGGATCTCAGGGAGTGGGGGGTGGGGCCCTTTTAAGTCTCTCCCCAGGCGACAGGGGGTCCCAGAGCCACTTGTTACCATCACAGGCCCCTTCTCACCGTCACCAGCACCCTGGGCCCATCCTGGCCAGCTCCCAGGGTGCTGGGGTGTTTTGTAACGTGCCCCCCTCCCCGGAGGCTGGGGAGAGAGATCCTCACCCTGGCAGGCTGGGGCAGCTGTTGTAAATTCCAGTGTGGGCTCTATGGCCTCCTCCCCTTCCCTCTCAAGCCCTCCCCCCCGCCCCCCAAATATGAATTGTAGAGAATATTGATACTGAATTCAGGACTGCCCTTTCCTTTATTCACATTAAAAACGCATGGATCTTGAAAGGATAGAAGGTGTCTGGAGAAATGATTGGCTGCAGGTTGTCACGTGCTCTCCGTGGCTGCCTGTCTCAGCCAATCAGCAGCAAGAAGTGAGTGCTCCAGAGGCCGAGGGCATGGGATGGCCGCCTTCACTGTTAGTCCCATTAGACAGGGAGCAGATTTAAGCCAATTCAGTGACCGCTCATTGAAGGTCCTCCACCAGCTCCTGTGACAGAGGCGGTGTGTGGCGAGCTGCGGAGGCCATGGCTGCAGGAGCCTGAGGATGCCACAGCGACCCTGTCGACCCTGTGGACCCTGTCGTGGGGGGAAGAGGCCAGAACTTAGGGGAACTCCTGTGCGTGAGCAATGCAGACCCCCACGGTCTCCGGTGAGTAGGAAAACTGGAAAAGCAAACGGAAAGCGTGGGGAGGTGGGGAGGGAGGGAGGAAGGGGAGCCAGGCTGCCTGCGTGCACTCACAGGCCTCCCGGCAGGTTTGTCCACCAATGAGCGGTCCTGAGTGGCATGCAGTCCAGGAGGGACAGGTGAGGGGCAGCTGTTTCGGGTGGAGGAAGGGAGGCCTCGGGCATCCTGGGAGGAGGCGAGAGGGGGCGGCTCCATGCTAACCCAGGCAAAGAAGGGAACCACACTGAGTCCCAGGGCACAGCAACTGCAGGCGCCAGGGTGAATGGTCCTGTGAGTGAACTAGAAGCCGGGCCTCTGCCCCCGGTAACCTGATCCTGGCTCTCCCGCTTCCTGCTGTGTGACCT
>NW_005324532.1:0-1525 GCF_000412655.1 Myotis brandtii | reverse complement strand
ACCACCGAGCCACGCCGGCCGGGCCACTGTGGGTAGTTTCATGGAGACGTTACTAAATCTAGGCCTTGTTCTGAGGACATTCTGAGTATTAAAAGTCAACCAAGGTGCCCGCTGTTACCCAGCTGGTCGGGGACAAAGGGGCAGGCTGCCCCCAGGCCCGACCAGTGCACCCTCCTGCCTCGTCCCCAAGCTTGTGCCGTGGCTCCAACTCCTGAGCTGGAAGGAATAGACAAAGGCTCCCTGAGTCAGCCCGGGCCTCTGCATCTCTTTCTGCTGCAAGGTAGAGCTTGCTGGATTTGAGTTATGAAAATTATTATTTCTCGGAGAGTAAGAGCAGAGGAGCTGTTCGAGAGGCCCTGGGATCCCATGAAAACGCAAGAAGTCAGCACGTTAAAGGCCCTCTCGGGCTCTCTTCCTCTTTCTGTTTCCTCTTAAGCCTGTCGCTCAGCCTTTATAGGTTCCCGTTCCTCCAGCTGTAAAAACCGGGAAAGGACTTTCTCCCACCTCCTCTCCACGGGAACGTTTGAAGGCGAAATGGATCGGAGGAAAACACAAAACACGTCTCTCTCCATAATAACACAACTTATTTTCCAAGTTTAAAACGTTGCTTTCCATTCATTATCTCACAGGCAACCTCCCCTTCTCCCCCACAAAGATCCCTGTTAGTTTGACAAAGCGAGGGAAGTTGTATTGCTAAGCAAACATCACGAAGTTTACCAACAGTAGGACAGACCCTTCTTCTAGGCCAAGGGTAATAGCTGAACAAGAACTACAGGGACGATGGGACCTCGTAACAGATGGGCTCTGTGAAGAATGGGGGAGGGGTTCAGACAGGCACATTATCAGCCACAGGACCAGGCAGGATCCCCCACAATAAGGAGGGGGAGCAGGCTGCCCAGAGCCTGTGCAAGCCAGGAGCAGGGTAAGAGAGAGGTGAGGGCCGAGCAGCCAGGTGAAGGGCATGTGCCAGGTGGTTCCAGGAATATTCCAGAAACGGCGGGCGGGAAGGCTCTCTGTGCTGGAGTGGAGACGCTGGCAGAGAGGAGAAGGGACAGGAGAGCTGAGACCCTCCATGCCAGGCTAAGGACTTCGCTTATATTTTTAAACAATTGGAATCCCAGGAAGATTTCTTAGTGGGAAGGACTTGGGCACTGGAAGTAGTGAGTCCTGGGTTCAAATCCTGCAGCCTCCTCAGTCTGTTTCCACATCTCAATGTCTTGTTGGTTTGGTTGAGTTGCGGTTGGAAAGAGGGTGGGTCTGAGAGTTCCAGAGCCTGGCCCTCAGCACACAACAGCCACCGCCCGGATCCCCCCAGAGGCTGGCTGGACCGGCGCCAGGAGAGGCGGGCAGAGGCGAGGAGAGGCGAGGAGAGGCCCCACCACGAGTGCACCAGTGACGGGAAACGGAGCGTCATTCCCCCACACGGTCCTGGGAAATCCAGAAGCATCTCGATCCGGTCGTATGGGGGTGTTTCACGCTCTGGTGCTAATTGGGTTCCAGTGTTTTATACAAAGAGCTCTCTCTC
>NW_005324531.1:0-1525 GCF_000412655.1 Myotis brandtii | reverse complement strand
TTTATAATAGACACTAGATAACTGTTTAAAATCTGTGGGATTCTTAAATGTCATCCTTAATGCTCGGGTGGCCATTCTGTGTGCTCTTTACTTTTATGTCATTTATTTGGGTGACACTAAAAACCTCCAGTGCCTTGATATTATTATTCAAGTAAAACTTTATATAATTTAACATTTGATACATTACATTAACTTACATTATTTATAAACAGAAGCCGCCTTGCCTTGCCCTTGCATATATGCATAATATACATCCTGAAGTGCACAGCCCATTGCACAAGAAACATGAACTGTTCAAAACCCAAGTAAGTCCTCCAGAGGCTGGCGGTACGAGAAATTTCATAAAAGATCTAGTCTCTCTCAAAATATGGCCGAGTTGAACTCATACAGTGGCCTATGTTTGTTTCATAGTTTTCAATCCAAATATTTAGATTTCCCTTTGCCAGCATTCACCTCTCTTTTTTCCATAGTCCTTCCGTGTTTGTGTGTGTCTACAAGAACGCACATACTAGCACATGAGGTCTTAATCCTTTCTTTTTTCTATCATCTTTAGATCTAGCCTGTATTAAAAGAACCCTGTATCTGTCCAGTAAATTCCAGAAGCAAATATTCTCTTGTGTCTAGTAAGAATATATTTTTATGATCATGTCAATTGAGAACTAAAAGGCTATTGCTCATAGTGAGGTAAAGAGCAAAGTATCTACAGCAACTCTTAATAGACTCTGATCGAAAAAGTAAATTCACCGTGGAGAGAAAGCTGTGTTTTTTAAGGAGAGTGAAGAAAGAATATTTATTTGCGCATCGACTATCTAACAAGACATGTCCAAAGAAATATGATTGTTGAATAAAACACACACTGAATAAAGTCAGTGGGTTATTGTAGGTGTTTCTTTCCCCTCATTTTTATACTTTCCAGTGAAACTCCTTTATCATTCTGAAATATGTTTAAAGTGATGTAAAAAATTAAATAGAATTCATCAGAATTATCCATTGATATAAAATGGCAAGGTTTTCTGGACCATGAGCTTCCAACACATTACACAATCGCTAAAGAAAATTTCACAAGATTTTAAAAGAGTACCTTAACAATTTGTAATGATTTTAACCTTTATTATGTAAATGTTGTTGAACTGTCAAGATGTCTGCTCACATGATTGCTAATTGCCCTCCTTGTATGAGACATTCAATAAATGTAGCTTTTTAGTGATTTGCTCTTCTTGGAATTACAATGAATGCATTAGATTTCTTTTACATTGCTAAAGAATTTTCTTTAAATATTTAAAGCCTGTTCAATTGATTTTTCTCTGAATTTTATAAAATATGTTATTAAAATATTGAAAGTAGAAGTCTAATGAAGAAATCAAAATTATCTTATGTTTAATTTTAATTTCATAAACAGTACATAAAAGTGAAAAGTTCCCCAATTTACTTTACCCTTTTGGATTTCTCTCCAAAGAATCAACTAATGTTAGTTGCTTTAAAAAACTTATGTCAATTCTAGAACTATTCTCTTCCATGTTTATAT
>NW_005324530.1:0-1525 GCF_000412655.1 Myotis brandtii | reverse complement strand
CACACACACACACACACACACACACACACCCTTGTGCAATGAATAATTTTAGGGATGCATATGAGAAGCACTATACACCCATATAGAAGAAGTCTGTAAAGTCCATTTTTACAAAAGCGGATAATAAAGCATTGTTTCCTTTTGGGACATCTATGTGCATGTAAAATTCTGTGAATAGCACCTGCCTAAATGAATAATGTTATTTAAATGTCCTTCACAAAAAACAAAACATTAAAAAGAAAAAGGAAAGGAAAATAAAAATTAAATGTCCTTAACAACACCTACTCTAAAATGATTCTATCACCAAAAGATTTTCAAATAATAGAAACTTAGATACTATTAGGCAGCTATGCTCTGTGTAACTTTATATATTAAGTTATAAACAAATTCTATTTCAAACAGCAAAAGTTTAGAAGACATTTTTTATGCACTAAGATATTTCAGGATATCCACGTATATGCAAACCATAAATTCCTGAAGAAATGCATGATGTCTAAATACTAACTTGCATCCAAGTTTCCAATGTATTAGGTCTGGTAATAGTTTAGGTCTTAGGATACAGGGATAGTGTAACTACTGCTACTGTCCCCAGTAGAGCTGCTATTAGCTAAGGTGTCTTTAAAACGTCCTCTGTGGAAAGCACTGTCAGATGCTCTGTGTATGTGAGTCCATTCAATGCTCACAATGTGGCAACTGCCCTTAACCTTGTCATGATCTCATTCACTCCCCTGTAGCTACCATCACTATTTCCAGAGGATAGGTGAGGCAATTGAGATGAATTCTGCTCGATCAGAATGTTTAAAACATCATCTGTAACTTAAGGCAAGGATTATTAAAATTTGTACTAAAATTAGCACGTGCATGTGCTCCACTGTGTGATTTTTTTGGAGCTGTTAGGAGGCTCTATATGCCCACAGAACTGTGGACTTGACATTGCACCAGCTTCTACGATTGTGTTCACCTGTGGAGTGACAGTGGCCAGCCTGGCAGCTGTGTCCCTGAGGCCAGTTGAGGCGTCTGAAGACCAACTGGGAAGCACCGGTGTCTAAGCTAGAGTGACATTGAAATTCAGACATGCAGTCATACATATTGGATACTAACTTAGGGGCCATATTTCCCCAGACTTTAAAGGGAACGTTTCTGAACATCTGAAAACATAGCATTTATTCACGTGGCAGTTATTTGAGTACCTACCACTTGCCAAGCTCTCTCCACAGCACCTGATATTTTTACAGCAGCACAAAAGCACCACATAAATGTGCTATGTGCATAAGGCCTATTCCCCTTCCACTATGGATAGGCCACTGATTGAAAGAATGTCACTCACAGCCCCTGCCTACACGTGGCTTACAGTTTTCATTAACCAACATGCAACATTTCAGAGGAAATGGAACATTCTGAAAATAGCTAATTCTGATGGGGATGCCTGATTTCCTTACACTGTTGTGTCAAGATTGTTTTGTTATTTTTTCCTACTGTTTCTTAATCACCTTACTATCCCACAGTAGGCCCCATTTAGGATGGG
>NW_005324529.1:0-1525 GCF_000412655.1 Myotis brandtii | reverse complement strand
TCGGGAGCTCAGAGTCCGATAACAAGGTGGCTAATGTACGATGTTACAAACGCTCAGCCGTGCCGGGGCCCAGGATGGTCAGCGTCCTGCGGTGAACCCCCAGAGGGGCCAGGGTCCGGCGCAGCCACGGAATGAAAGCTGTTCTGCCCTAGGTCTGTTCTCAGATACATTTCTTTTCTGAGTCAGGGACCCATCGAGGCATCTTATCTTTTTACAGCCTCGCTTCATCCTCCAGGGCCCCAGGGTCTGTGAGAAAACTTCTCCTCTATAGCTAGTGAGGTGAGTCACTGTCAGACAGCGGCGGCTCTCTTCCTATCAGTGCCCCTCCCCAGGATCAAGAACTTTGAAAACTAATTTGAGATTAACAATGAGTGGACCTAATTCCCCAAATGTATGCCAAACATCTCATCTTCGGTCTTCCAGTAGTGACAAGACTGTCTTCAGTCCGTGCACGTGACTAATAATCTAATCAGCTGTGCTCAGGTTGGGCGGGGCTTGGCGGTGAGGAAAGGCAGTGGTCCACTCCGGAACAGCTTGGAGCCCCCTGGGCAGCGGTCCTCTCCTAACCTCCCCTACCTGGTGGCATTAGGACTTGGAAGTAGGCACCTTGCCTTTGGAGCCAGCCTGCGGGGGTCCAGCTCTCGCTCTCCCCCTTCGAGGTCTGTGACTTGGACAGTTGCTTAGTCTCTCTGTGCCTGAGCAGTCCTTGTCTGTAAATTGCAATACTAATAATAGCACCCGCCTCATGGGAATGCAGTCAGTACATTTGAGACACTTAGAACTTACCTGGCATAGAGCGAGTTCTAGGAAAAGCTCAGCGGGTATCATTCTTAATAATGCTGTGCTGGTCCGGAATTAGCCCCTGAATTCTTCTGGGAAGTGATGAGTTTCAGAATTAAGTTGCATTTACTCAAATAGAGTCATCCCAGCTATGCAGAGCTAAAATTGGTTTCATGGGAGCCCAAGAATTATGTCTTCCTGCCTTGCCCTTGGGGCGGCCTTCTTACTCACCTCCTCCCTCTAGTTCCCTGAGCTCCTTAGAAAACCTTTCTTTTTTCCATCAGAACTGAGAGCCCAGCAGGGACTTAACTCTAAGGAGCTGGAAGCTGTTTTTGGATGAGATTGCATCACACTCTGAACCATAAACAAAACATGTGCAGGCTGTCTCCAAGGCCTGCCTGCTCCAAGGCTTGACCCTGGGGTTGCTTTTGAAACTCTCATCTGCCCCCACTGGCTGAGCCAGAGGAAGCGTCCAGGATTCTGGGAGGGCGGTTGCAAGGCCCCAGCATTCAAGTTAATTCGGAACCAAAAGGGTAATAAGGTCAGGGTGATAAATGGCAAGCACTTTCTAGTGTGAGAACCTGATGCTAAAACAGAGGGGGGCATTTTGAGTACTTCCTCTCTGAAGGAATGTTGTCCTCAGGCTTAAATGTTTGTGCACCAACGTTAGGGATTCCTGGTACATGATGCACCAGCATTTTTGAACGGTCATGAATTTTGGCCCAAAATCAAGGTTGAGGGTGGG
>NW_005324528.1:0-1525 GCF_000412655.1 Myotis brandtii | reverse complement strand
GTAAATGCTTTAGCTACAAATATCGTACTTTGTGTCAGAGGTTCAAATATTGAGCTTTGTGTCAACATTTCAATATGGACACTTTAAAATCCTATTTTTTCTTTTAAGTTTGGCCTCCCTAACTATAGTGAGGCAAGGGGTTGATCTTGCATTATTTACCTCAATATTATTTCAGTGTTTAATGTTTCTGCCACCCGCTTGCTGTTTTCTTCCCCCACCCAGTGTCTCCTAAAGCTATAGAGTGAAAGACAGGGGTGGGAGTCTGGAAAGTTAAGGAGTATGATCAGATGTGGGAATAATCATACCTACTCCGCCACACTCACACACAGACACACACATGCACATACAATTCATGCTCTCGACTAGGTTATTTTTAATATTCTTGATCCTGTGTTCAAGAACTATGACATTTGATTGTAAATATAGAAATTAATCCAGTTCTTATGGAAAATGGGATACTGATAAGTACTCTAACTTGCCCCCAATCATTAACCCTTTATCTTTATTGAAAATCTCACTTTCTTCACTTGGCTCTTCAGCAGCCGAGTTTGTAGCAGCAATCTTGGCTGTCGAGACTTCAGCACGCTTCATTTTTGTCACAAAGCTCATCCTCAACCAACAAATCCTTGTGTAGCTCCTGTGCCATGTTTTGTTTGTTTGTTTGTTTTTGCATTTGGCATTCAGAAGTCCATACATATCCCTAAGCCAAAGTGGCCGCCTTCTCCTGAAAATGCCCTCCTATATTTCATGTTCTGGTAAGCATCTCTTATGGCAGAGAAATAGAAAAAAGCCCCCTAGGTTTATCCTCTAACCTTCCTTAGATGATGTTCAATGACAATAAATCTCAACGAGACAGAAATTATCATCAAAATCATTACTGCTACAGTCAGAGGTACTGCCAGGATGCGTTTGTTGTTACAGCCATTTCCGGGAACTTCTTTTGTGAGTTCACATGACTCCTGCTCTTTCTGCTCAGCCTGGGCTTCTGTCCTCTCATTGATACAGTTCCCGTTTTCCCAATGATCGGTTTCCCACTCTGGCTTAGAAACTTCATCAAGAGGCCTGCTCACTCAGGAAGGCTGACAAGCTGCCACCACTTTTGTCTGAGGACGCCCTCTCTGGCCCAATAGTCAGCTCCGTGCTGGTGTTCTTCTTGCGGCCTTGTAATACCGTTATGAACATCCTTCTGCATTCCCTAGAGACAGTTGTCCATCTGTATTAGGAAGTTAAAATGCCTGTTCTGCCCACAAATACTGGAGGAATAGCAGGCCTGTAAATGAATCCTTATGTAATTGCCTAAAATAATTTCCACTGAGAATGAGCTTCTCAGCTCAAAGGTGTGAGTTCCATACATCTTTATCAATGTAAGGAATAAAGCTTCCTTGGAAATTTAAGTTGGTTAATAAGGTGCCACTGCAGGTGTTGGGCTCTGACACAGGCACTCTGTGAAACCTCTGCTTTGGGCCCGGACCAATACATGACAGCATCTCATTATTGCAGGTACAGAGCTCACATATGTTCCTGG
>NW_005324527.1:0-1524 GCF_000412655.1 Myotis brandtii | reverse complement strand
TGATTGCCTGTCCCTTTCTCCACGTCACAATGAAGTAGGAGAAGAGGATGGGGATGGATGGGGCCTGAGTGGGGAGTGTGAGAGCAGGACTGGGGCCGGCTCCAGATTGGCCAGCATTCGAGGCCACAGTCCTACCTCGAGTGTCCTTGTCATTGTCACTGTTTTAGATACACTTGACCAGGGTTGGGAGCCCAGGCACAGAAAGTTGGGAGCAGAAATCATTCGAGATCCTCTGTCTACTCCATCACCCCTCACGTTCCTCTTCAAGGCCTGAGATGAAACATAACTAGGGTCAGATCCCACAACTCTTGTCCAGGGACGGGCTCCCTTGGCCACCATCCCATAGCCAGGGAAGGGGAGGAAGGCTGGGTCTTCCATGGATCTTGCTGCAGCCTGTCTGGGCTTTTACAGCCTCTCTGATTAAGGGCTGCCGTTCAGAGAAGGCAGAACTGGCCCAGCATCTCTGCTGCCTCCACAGCCTCCATCACTGGAGGGCCGCCAGGCTCACCATCTGTACCCCGTGGCCAGGGGGATGCATTGCCAGCTTCTGCATCAGCCCCCGCCCCAGCCTCTACCCCCGCCTGGGCTGGGAACCTGCCAGCGCCCCAGACTGCCTCACACAATTGGAGAAGCTTTGCCAGGTTTATGGCTGGTAATTTATGGCCTTCTTTAGCAACATCTATCACACTGCATAGTCGTTAATCCCAGAGTCTTTGCCCACTTTGCAGAAAATAGCTTGCAATTCCTTACAATGTAGCATTTGCTAACTCACCTGTCGGGCTGTTGGGCTGGGTGGGTGTGACAGGCCACTCTCCAGTTACTTCTTTCTGTCTTACTTTGCTTGGGTGAGCCAGGCCTTCTCCCTCCAGAAACAGCAGCGAGGATCTTCATTACAGAGCCGCTGTCCTGCTCTTGCCTGTTGCTGCTGGACCTCCGTGCCTCCTGGAAAGGCAGTGGGGTGCTGCAGGAGGTTGGGCTCCCATCTCTAGCGAGGACAGAACCTTTCACGGAGCAGGTCCCGGCCACCACACACTTACTCCCTCCTTGTTCAGTGTTGTGGAAGGAGGGGTAGAGTGTGGCCTGAGGGTGCATGTATGCACTTGTACACAAGTACATGGTGTGTGAAATACTTCTGTGCTTGACCCTGGCCTAGGCACTCTAATGAAAGGGTCTGTTAGGACATTGAAAACTGCCAACAAGGCAGACAAAATAATACATAAATGCATTTGGCTCCTGGATGAATCACACTGTATTTTATAGCCAGCTCTCTTACCTTAAGCTATTCCAGCATTAAAATTAAGTCTCCTCTTAAGGCATGTGTGTCTGAAAGAGCCGGTAGCTTGGGAAATTGTAAATCATGGTGAGGAAGGACAGGTGGGTGAAAAGATTTGGACTGTGATCATATGGTACCTTGAGTATATGTGGATGAATTTTTAAAAATGTTTTTTAATTCTGGAAAAAGATGGAGTCAGACCCATTAGAAGGGAAAACACTAAAATGACAAAAAGGTTAATTCAGGTATTG
>NW_005324526.1:0-1524 GCF_000412655.1 Myotis brandtii | reverse complement strand
TTCTTTTTACTATTCCAATTTTTGCAACTTTTTAGTAAGTTAGGAGATTACTACCTAATAAAAAAATTTAAAATGGCATGTTACAAAAAATTAACTAAAAAGTCCCCTTAGAACATTTTTCCCTGGAAAATTCTTTCATGCTTTATTTATAAACTTAGTTATGTAACTATAAACAAATATTGAATACTTACTTTCCTTGCCCTAGTATAATCCTATTGATTCCAGCTGAGCCTGGCTAAGAGTCGGTGTGGCAGCAGGCAACAGATCTACAGACATCACGGAGAAGCTGTGCTTGGGGGGAAGAGGCCAGGCCATGCCTCCCCTTCTTCTTGGATCGGCTTTTCCCAGCAGGAAACATTGGAAGTCCTGAGCCTTCCTGCACTGAGAGGTGCTAAGTACCTGGCGCTCAGTCAGTGCTCCTACGTGAATGAGGGAGTGAGTAAATACATGAACTCTGCAAGATGAAGGATGGATCTTTTAAATAACTTCATGTCAAATGCAGGCAATTGACTTCCACTTCTGGGAAAATTGAATGAATATACCTACTTTTCCCTATTCTGCCTGCTGAGTACAACTACAAACCCTAGATATTGTAAACAAAACAAACCCACAGAGACTCTATATGGTGGTGAGAAGAAGGCAGACTGGCTAGGGACTTCAGGACCCAAGGAATGGCATGGTGGTAGGTTCCTGGCTCTCCTCTTTGCTGTTTTATATCCCAGATTTGGAACTGGGGAAGCCAGCAACTCAGAAATGTCAACAGGTGCAGACTAAAAGACAAATGACCTTGCTCTTTAGCCAAAGGGCCAGCAAAGGGGCAGCCTAGCAAGACAGTAAACTATGAGACAATAATTGCTAAACCCCCGCCAGAAATCACAGGCATAAACTGTGGCTGCATTTTCACTCACACAGCAAATGCCAAGTACAGAACCAAACTTCCACCCTTGCTCACCTGTAACAAGTGCCTCAATTCTCCCCCTCTCCAAAGCGGGTAATGTCAATGAGGCCAACTAGGGAGTTGGGGCTTGTATTTCCACTGGGTGGTAGTAAACCCTCCACCTCCCAGTGTCAATGGAGAGCCTGGACTTCCACCCCATCCAGCAGTAATGAGGCATCCCTCTCTCTCCCCTCTGGGTGGTGTCAGAAGAGGCCTAGTAGGAAGTCAGGACTATCACTATCACCCAGTAGGCATGAGGCATACCCCACCCACTTGGTGTCAGAGGAGGGCAAAGGGAAGCAGTAACCAGGCCCTCCTATCCTTCCCAGGGAAGTTTTAGCAGAGGTCTAGAGGGAGCTAAAAGTCCCACCCCTGCCCAGCAGTAGGGAGGTGCCTTCTCCTCCACCAGCACCTTAGTGTCAACAGAAGCCCATTGATGAATCTGAAATTCTAATCCCCTGACAGTAGCAAGATGGACCCTCTTCCCTTGCCAGAAAGGTGTCAAAGGAAGACAGCTAAATCTGAAGATTTAATTAAGGTCCAGAGTCTTACATCAGAACACCTCAAATATCTAGATTGCAGTTGAA
>NW_005324525.1:0-1524 GCF_000412655.1 Myotis brandtii | reverse complement strand
CAAAAAAATGCCCTCCCCCATGAAGTTGCAAGGCTAAGTACAGCTCCATCCCTCCCTCATCTACATCTGACATAGCTCACTGACCTTGTGTATTCCAGTACACAGGCAGCGTTTTCAGGGCCTCCTAGAATTGTGCCCGCATTGCCACTAGATGGCGTCAGGGCAGCTCTTCTATAGCAGCTGTTAACCTAAGGCAAAGCAGTTCTCTTAATGCGAGGAATGAATCCAGAAATTCAGAAACTGAGACGCCTAAGCATATCATTAACAATCATGTGTAACAGGAACAAAAAGTGCAGCGTATATATATTCAGAATTTTTCCAGCCCCTTTCCCACCACCCTATGAAGAGGTGGGGTTGGGGCTCTGGTTTGGTATAATTTAGGTCCTGGGAGGGGGAAAGGAAGCATTCCTGGCCTGCGTGCAGCAAGGATCACAGTCTCAGAGGAAGAACGTGATAAGCACGAGCAGGGATGGAGACCGTGAATGAAGAAAAGCACAGAATGGGGCAACTCGGCAGATGAGAGAGCAGGAGCCCTTTGTGTCTGCTTCCGTAAGTAGGAAGATTGGGGAAGAGAGCTAAGCACAGTAGACAAGATTCAGGAGACCCCTGTAGGAAGCTGGGCTTCATTCCCTTTCCCCTGGGAGTGAGCTGGACTGAGAGATTTCTAAGAAAGAGAGTCTGAAAAGGGAACTAGAGAATTGGGCAGTGGAGAAACCCAGCAGACACCACCTTAACCAAGCCATCGAGGGACACATGACCAGTGATAAGCCATAATGATATCACTACCCATGAGGAGATGTGATGAGAAGGGCACTTCCCCTCCCCAAAGGCCCATAATCCCAATCTAACCATGAGAAAAAGATCAAACAAACCCAGATAGAGGGACACTTCACAAAATGCCTGCACAGTAATCTCCAAAACTGTTAAGGGCATGAAAACCAAAGGGAGGTCGAGAAACATTACAGAGCAGAGTATACTAAGAACTGAGGACTAAATGCAACATGATATCCTTGATTGGATCCTGGCAAAGAAAAAGAATATGTGTAGGGAAACTGGTAAAATTTGGAGGAGGTCTGTAGGTTAGTGAATGGGTAATGTATCAATGCTAGTTTCTTAGTTTTAACAAATGCATTAGATTATATAAGATAATAACAGCAGGAAAACTGGGTGAGGAGAAGAGGGATCTCTCTGTACTCTCTGTAACTTTTCTGTAAAATAAAATTAAATTAAAAATTCAAGCTTTACTTTTGAAGTTACGTAAAACTCGGTTACAGAAAACTGTATGAAAATTATGTTTTTAACAAGTTGGGCATTGTGTTTTTCCAGAGGAGACTCAGGAGGCTGAGGGGTTTCCCCTAACACTGTAAGATCATGCTAAGAAGAGATGGCCGACAGGGCTTTCTGGATCTCTGCTCATCCAAAGCCAAGTGCTCCCAGGTTCAGATGAGCCCTGGACCTCAATGAGACACACACCTCATGACCAGCTCCCTGTAAGGCAGTGGTTCTCAACCTTGGCTGCACATT
>NW_005324524.1:0-1524 GCF_000412655.1 Myotis brandtii | reverse complement strand
TGTCCCTCCCTCATTCATTTGTGTATTGTAACCTCCAGCATGGTAAATGTGAAATGTGACATTCTCCCTCATAAGCTGGGGAAGAGATGGGACCTCAAGCTCCATTATACTAAAAGAGCCCTAGATGTCATTTGTCACTTTAGGGCTTAGCTATTAGAAGTCCTGCTTTCCCAGGAAGGCCATGCTGGTGATATCAAAGGAACAGAGATGAATATGGATGTCCAGGTGTTAAATTAAAATGTCAGCCCTGACCTTTGGAGGTCAGGGCCTTCAGAGGCAGCATGATCAATGGTCTCTCAGCCCTCATATGTAAAATACACATTTTTATAAATTGAAGCCTCAGACAGAAGGGAGGATGGTGTGGAGGTGGTGGCAGGGCAGGATGTCAAAGGCACTGTCTTCCAGAATAGCATCACATAATTATGCCAGTTTAACACACTGATTAGAGGATGGTTTTGGTTATTTACTTATAAGCTTTTTAGCAAATTAAATTTACATGACAGATTTTATGGTAATGCATTAGCGGCTAGAAATCTTCCAGAAAGTTCCAGAAGAAAGCTAGGCAAGCATACAAGGTATCCCAGCAGAGTCTTTTTGTCCCACCTGATGAATTTTATCTTACCAGTCCCAAAAGTAAGTTCAAGGGGATAAAGCAGATGGAGACTTTCACCTCAAGCACCTTCACTTACCAAAACTTCCCTAAAAAATAACAGAAACTTCAAGGTCTTTTGATTGGTAATTCCCTATTTCATGGGGTACAAAATCAAGGAGAAAAATAACCCAAAGCCACCAGTTGCTGGTTATTTTAATTCTAGTACCTGCCGGGTTCTAGGAGGGATTCCCACATTCACTTCCACCCACCACACACAATAGATATACACATCCAAGGATGGGTGCTTCTCGGGTGGGGAGAGGGGTTGACTTCCTACAGCAGAAATAATGACTGTTTCTTAGATGCTTCATGGATAAACCAAAACTACTATCAAGTCTTAGTTGTCTAGTTGGTGAAACACAAGCACCCAGGTGATCCTTATACCCATCTGAGTTTGAAAACCACTGCCCTAAGCTGTTTTTTCCAACATTTTCTGTACTTGTTAATTTTATTAGGTCAGCAGTGCCCAGTCCTGATTGAGGAATTGAGATTCCCAATGAGAAAGCCCTGGTTTCTGAATATACTCAACTACGTTTAGTCTCCTTCCCTCCCTCCCTCTGCCAGCTGGGCAGCTCCTTGCATTGGCAGTGCATAGGGGTGTTGTGCCTACTGTGCTAACATGATGACATTCTGAAACCTGAATATGAAAATGTTCCATTGCCCTTTCCCCAGGAGGGATCATAAAGCTGCTACTGCCAAGAATAAGGAAGCTCAGCAGGAGGCGATGGTTCCCCATCTTGGCTGTGCATGGACACCATTATTGAAACTTCAGAAACAAATGCCTAAGCCAGGTCTCACCACAAGACAATCAAGTCAGAATCTCTAGGGCTGAGGACATAGCATTTCCTTTCTTAGAAGGACCCATTCAAGCA
>NW_005324523.1:0-1524 GCF_000412655.1 Myotis brandtii | reverse complement strand
GTGTGTGTGTGTGTGTGTGTGTGTGTGTGCACGCAGGCAATCCCTAACACAACCACTCAACCCTGTGGCCGAGGCATGAAAGCAGCTATAGACAATACATAAACCTATGAGTACGGCTCTTTGCCAAGAAAACTATTTATGAACACTGAAATTGGAATTTCATATACTTTTTATGAGTCATAAAATATCATTCTCCTTTTTTATTTTCCTTCCAACTATTTAAAAACGTAAGAACCATTCTTCATTCACAAGTCACACAAAAAGAGACGATGGGCCAGATTTGGCCCAAAGGCCATCGTTTTCTGTCCCCTACACAGAGGTCAAGAATAGACAAAAATTAATGAACAGTGACACATATCAGCCCAGTGGCTTCCTATGGGTAGATATGGGTTGACTGGAGGGGATCACCAGGAAACGTTCTGGAATGATGGAAATGGCCTTAAGCATATATACATGTATACAAAACCCATTGAAATATGCACTTAAGAGCTGTGCGTTTCACTGTATGTCATTTTAACTATAGTTTAACACTGTTGCTTTGAACTGAAACCCTGGGGTGGAGTGGGGAGAATGGCTGCCTGGAGGAGGTGCCATTTGAATGAGACTTAAGGAATGGATTTGGCCTCTAAGAACGGGAAGGAGATCCTGAAGGGGAGGAGGCCTAAGGTTCAATTAGGGCTTAAAAACACTAACAAAAAATGAGGGGGAAATTCTCTTTGGCAGGAAGCAATGAAAGTATGGCTTTATTTTCCAGCTCAGAAATAATTGCCTTGTACAATAATTGGGAGCTGATGCAAGTGGAGCTGGGTGCAATTTGGGGAGATTTGTTACGCTCAGCTCCCTCCAATCAATTCTGGCGGCTCAGATGTTCCTGACCTGTTGCTTGGCATATTGTGAAAACAGCTTTCATTTACTGTACTTCCATTAAAAGATGAAATCCATGGACAGGAGCTCACAGGCCAGAAAATCACCGTTTACGCCCCCACTTATCTCCCGTCAGCAGCCAAGAACCGGGTCTCCGCGGCGCCTGGGCTCTGGCCTAGGCTGCCAGCTTCAGAGCTGCGTGGGAATGTCTGCAGGAACCCAAATCTGGGCGGCGACATGGGGCTGTGCGGAAAGGCTGGACCGGTTAAAACGGGAGTCCTCCTGAAGGTAAGCAGACAGCAGGGCCACACGGGATTAAGCAGGGTTGTGGGGGAGGTTTCAGACAGAGCTCAAGGTGTCTTGGGAAGTCTGAGAACCATGGTTGGTTGGGGAAAATATTGGAATGTGGATTCAAGACAAAAGTGAAACCTAAGAGAACCTTAACCTGAGCAAGTCGCTAATCCTTTTCCCACATGACACATGTCTGAGCCTAACCAAGAGGGATGTCTGCTAAAATGCCAGTTTTGCTGCCAGATGCATGACTAGACTTGGGGTACTAGTCCCTTCCACCTCTGGGCCTCACTGTTCCAGCTGTGAAAAGGGAGGAGCAAGCTGAGCCCTCTATCTCAGCCCTGCCGTTCCGTGTGCCCAACCTTGGTT
>NW_005324522.1:0-1524 GCF_000412655.1 Myotis brandtii | reverse complement strand
TTTAGAAGTTAGTTTTCACTGACCACCAACGTTTGCATTAAAGTTGCAAAAAGAGCTTAAGAACTGAAGGAAGGAAGAGATGAATTCATCTGACTGCACTGTGACAATGGCATAAACATGCAACCTGTTATTCAGACCAAGAGCTACGTTCCCTGTTCATGAGCTAGAGATTTCAAGACAAAGCAGAAAGAGATGTGTTAAAGATTAGACTTGCAAATCTCAGAATACATAGTGTCAGTCTTGGGATGCTAAAACATCCATTTAGAATAAACTCACAGAGTAACTGTGGCGCGTTACAATGTGGAATCATGAATATGCAATCAGCACGTGGTTCTGGAGCCCCAGCACCATCTCTGTCAATGATCGCAGTCACTGTCCATGGTGGCAGCTTGGCACTTTGACAGTGATTATACCTTTACATGATGTATTGCAGATAGTATGCTTCAGTTGTTTACAAATAGAATCATATCTTACTCTTTCACTGGAAGAACAGAGCGTTTTAAGTAAGGAAAATATTCCTCATTATAAATCTTCCGTGCAAGTCACTCGTGTATGATCAGACTGGAATACCATACGAAGCCACTACCACACGACAAAAGCAACATCTTAAACCCCTGTTTGTATTACTCCCTAAAAGTGAAGTAATATGGAGCTTTTTTCAGTTAACCAAAAAGAAACTGCATAAAGGATTACTTTACAACATAGCACCCAGGCTAGTCACAAGATAAAATGATTTTCAAATATGAAGCAAACTCTAAGACAGAGGTATTGGTGCTAATCAAGACAAGATTATCTGGTTGAGGTATAGTTTGGCTTGTTCTTTTGCCATACCAAAAATTGGTTATTAACTTGTTTGTAGGTATCAACTTGGTCTCAAATTTTAACCTCAAGTGATTTGCTTTAGGTGGTACTTTTCTTCAATGTTTAGTTGCTGAAATTTTAGGTAAAGGTATCAGGGAAACTAAATCATATAATTCTAAAGTTTGCCACTTAATTTTATCTATGTATCTGCATAAAGAAAAACTCACTATTTAAGGCTGCTATGGAGTTTGAAAACTTATTCAAATACCTCTAAATATCTAGGTTTTTGCTATATATAGAGATAACACAGTTGAATGAACGTTAGATTTAATTATCTGTAATTTTCTACTTACATAAAGTTTTATAGATTTAACACTTTGTTTATCCATTAATTTAAGATGTTTGGAAATTCATAGCTATGAAATACTTTAATGAAAATAAACCATTGAAATCATATATTTTAAATCACTTTACTCTCACTACCTTCCTGTACAAACATGTTCAGATAAGAATCAAATTTGCTACAGGTCACACATCTAGGGTCAAAACCAGATCTTCAAATCGGAACTCTGGTTTCACAATCAAGTCTCATTTTTACCCAACCCGTCTTTTTCATGTTTAATGTAATGGTATAAAGGAATGATTGCTAAAGAGGAAGGGAGATAAAAAGAGGGAAAGTAAGTTATGGAACTGTGTCTTGCTGGTAAAACTAAAGCCTTAGGT
>NW_005324521.1:0-1524 GCF_000412655.1 Myotis brandtii | reverse complement strand
TGCATGAGGACTAGTTCAAATAAGAGTGATTTTACCCTGCCCTGAACTAGGACTACCCTCTGGTTCCCAGGGTTTGTAGCCAAGTCAGGCTCCTCTGTCACATTTTGTTTCCCCTTGCGATGAATTCTCAAAGCCTTCTTTTGTACTATCCACCCATTATTGCAATCACGCTCCAATATTTTGACACCTGTATTGCTGCAGTTACTTTTCAGAGAGAATCATTTTCCCCCATGTAATTGGTAGATGCAAACAATTACAGGTTAAGGGGGTTGAGGACACGCACTAACTCCATATTGCAGGCATATCTCAGTTCAGCAACAGCTATGATAACCTATTCATCAATAATCTTTTGACTATTATAATTCAAATGGAAATAAATAAAATTATTTTTAATAATCACAAATAGTAATTTCTTGAACTATGTTTTATAAATAATGATCCTAAATCAATTAAGAAATGTCCAATCTCACAAAATTGCTAATCTCAAACAAATCTATCTGAAAGAACCCGGAGCAATGTGTTTAGAAACTGGAAAACAATATCATCAATCACATCAGATTGTCAGTCTCTTGTGACCTGCATACTAATCATGATACAAATGCTACAAACACTAAAAAGCCATGGCTTTTTAGATCATGGTCTTTCATTTCAAATTGATATTAATGTTGCTGCACTATTTCTGGTATAGTGGCTAATGACAAAAATAGAGAAGCTATTATATTATAAATAAATATCTGGGTGTACAAATGAATCCTCACTAAAATATTTATTTGAAGTTAATTAAATTCCATTATTGCATCCATCATTACAAATTATCTCTTGCATTCTAATCATTGGCTAATTGCTTATTATTTCACTAAGATGGATAAATGCAAGTCAAGTCACTAAATAAATTGCTACATTGCATTCAGCATGGGCTGTAATTTATTTTATCTGAAACAACTGCTATAATAAAATAGCTAAATACACCACACTCTTGCAAATATACCCCAATATATCTGGGCCAGGTGCCTACAGAGCCTAGAATAGTACTGGACACAAAAATACTTCTTGAATAAATAAAGAGCATACCCAACTCTCCACAAGTATTGTGCATGCATATACATCATCCTCCTACAACCTCAAATATGCCTATATAAATTTTTTAAACATCCACTCCTATACTTTGTGAGAAAAACATAGGTACAGATTTGGGCAAGTTTGTCATTACATAATATTTTCTTCATACAATCAGTGGATCCAAGATATATATATATATTTCTGGTAGCTCACAGCACCAAGAACACAGGTAGGTACAAATTTCTATAAGTAGTTGTTGATTGGTTGTTTTAAAATAGTTACTGTCAAACTACCCACTGATTTTTTGTTCAAAGAACTTTACTAAATCTTAGAATGAAAAACCCATTAACAACCCATTCATTACAGAATCTCCTTGACCATCTTCATTTCTATATTTTAATTCTACAGGATTTAACACAATGTCTGGAACATTCTAGACCAGTGATGGCGAACCTATGACACGCA
>NW_005324520.1:0-1524 GCF_000412655.1 Myotis brandtii | reverse complement strand
CCTTCCAGGTTTGAGCTGCTTTTGATCACATTTACTTACGGTGGGGTGGCAAGAACATGAAGTCGATGTCAGAACATGTGTGTTTGTGTAGCTATTGAGTTGGTACATCCAACAAAGATCAGTGCATTGTGCCTGTGTTGAAATTTCTGGATCTCTCACTGACATTCTTATTTTCCCCCTTCAAATGTGTGTTCACTTACAATACCCCTGTGGAGTCTTATAAAAGCATCATGCAGTCGGTAGAACAGACCTTGTCTTCATTTTGCGGTGTGGAAACTGAGGTTGAGAGGGATGAACCCTGGCTTTACTTCACAGCGTTCGGGGGAAGGGTAAAGGAAGTTACAAATGGGAGAGGGTGTTTATGCAAAGTCGTGCATCATGCAGATGTTATTATTCCCAGGGTCACACATCTCTTCAGTGACAGAGCTGGAAGCAGATGTCTAGAACAGCACAGTGATTCTGCGGCCGTGGGATGGCTCTTTTTACTGAGGCCTGTTAAACGATCTTGATGTTAACCAAGTCCATGGCTTACTAGTGCTAGGCGTTCTGGATATTACTGCTGGCAGAACAAACCACTCCAAGTTCAGTGGCGTGAAACAACCATGTTATTAAACTAATACACTCTGTGGGTTAGAAGTCCCTAAAGGGACACACAGTGGGGATGACTTGAATCTGCTCCATGATGCCTGGGGTCTCAGTAGGGGAGAGAGGAGGCTGGGTTGACCTGCAGACTCAGTTGTGCGTCTGGTGCCGGGACGTGCCTGGGCTGGGAAACAGACCAGGACTGCTGGTCTTACACGTGGCTTCTCCCTGTGGCTTGGGCTTCCTCACAGTGGTTTGGGCTTCCTCACAGCATGGTTGCCTTAGGGTAGTTTTCTTGCACAGCAGTGGAGGGCTCCATGTGCCTGTGCCTCACTGGATAAGGCTGGAGCTGAATTGCCTTTTCACTCTGCCACACTCCATTGATTCCAGGGAGCCCACCCAACGAGCAAGAGGGGACCCAGACCCTACCTTTTGATGGGGGGGTATGTCAAGGTCACATTGTAGAAGAGCTGGTGAGATGGGAGGCATCGACACATCCATTTTTGTAAAATGCAATTGGCCGTGCCTGGTTTCGCTTTACTATCTTATTTTTTGCCCTTTAGCTTAGGTTCTTTTAAAAAAGTTCTCGAATCATTGTGTTTATGTTTGTTTGAAAAATGTATAGAAGCACAAGAGATAAACAAATATAACTAATAGCCTTGTGAAAAAAAGAAAACAGCATAATTCACATTTTGTCTGACTCCACCATATGGCTTTTCCATGAACCTCTGAGGATTACATTGGTCATTGAGTAAATAAATAAGCCATTCCACCTGTTGCTGTTAACGAGGCAATTCTTGGTAGCTTTAAACAGTGTCTAGACTACAGCTGTGATGTAGATACATGGTCAGCTACATATGTGTTAATTGTGCACTTGGCAACCCCTCTCCTTGAGTTACTAAGTCAATGCAGGCATGCCTCGCTTTATTGCACTTCACCTCA
>NW_005324519.1:0-1524 GCF_000412655.1 Myotis brandtii | reverse complement strand
ATAATTTGATAAACATAATTTACTCTACACAAATAATGGTCATCAGCTTTGTAGGCAAACTCTTTAATGAGAATGCTGAGGGAAATTTTGTACATTGCATTAGCTTTCACTTCTATTATTTGACAGTAATGAGACATGGTGTTTTCCTGATAATGAGGCTTATACTGAACTAAAACCCCATCTATTACCCCTTTTGCTTTTTGAAAGGACATTTATACCAAACTGTCATCCTCAGTGTCAACATAGGGGATGACAAAGAGGACATATATCCACGGAGGATGGCAAGAGGAGGAGGAGGGGGAAGAACTGGCTCCTGGTAACTCCACATTAGCCTATGAGTTGAGTAAGCAACTCATCACCTTGGAAAACACAGAGGAGGGGATGGAGGATATACCAAGTCCTTAAGCTGCCATGAAGACAACTATGGCAGCCATTGTCTCTGGAAGTCTTGGTGGAGTGGAAGGGACAAGGAAGAAAAAGAGGTCAACTTGAGGTGCTTACAGCAATGACACTGAAAGAAAATCTTAGGTATTTATAACTGAGAAGGTATGGTGGCCTCTTCCTTGAAATGTCTAGGAACTTTTTCTCTTGCTTTCTCCTGACTTCTCTCATGTATTGCTTGCTTTCTTGCAAGCTTGTATTTTTTTTTCCTTTGACCACTGTCTGTACATAAAGAAAGAAAAATGATGCTTTGGGATAATTTTCATTAAAATATCTATAATTTTGTCATCTCAGCACACAGTACATCCAGTCAACCCAGCTCTGAAATTTTCATTCGTGATGGTAACACTTTGAACTGAAAGTGGCATAGGGTGAAACAGTACAATGAGGACTCCTGCATCTACAGAATAAAGACAACTTTGACCACTGACCCACAGGCCTAGCCACCAAAAGTGCCACATAAACAGATGGAAACAAATGCCCCTAGAGACTTTTTGTGGACCACTTAATTTGCTATTATTTTACCCAAAGTTTCTTCTCTTTTTTTTCATCTGTATATAGTGGTGAAGTATGACTAATTCTATGTCAAGAGGACCCTTTCAGTCATAACACAGGTCCAGAATGTGGGTATGCATTGGCTCTGGAAAATGAGCTTGCTGTGGTCTAGCATGAGCTAATGCTACCTATATCATTCAAAATGACTGGCTCAGTCATGGATGTGGTGGCTCCAATTAACCTGTTCCATAAATACATTTTAGTGAAGTCAGACCAAAGAAATTAATGGATTTCAATTTGGAAATATTACTTGAAATTGACTGGCTCTGGGATAGATTAGAAATGCTGCAAATGACCACACACACAGAGTCATGAACTAATTATTGAACTGGCAATGTAATAAATGAGAAACCATTCCTACCTTCCATTTTATCATCTATTGAAAAGCACAGCAGAGGCATAATAGGCTTGGTGTGTATTGAGAAAAAGGAGAAGCAATGTCATGATACATATATTTTGTAAAAGATTTATGTGCATTATAACCCCATAATTATTCCAAGGTAGAACTGACCTGGAAACCATATCTAT
>NW_005324518.1:0-1524 GCF_000412655.1 Myotis brandtii | reverse complement strand
GGTGACAGTGATTTATAAAATGAATTTATTTGTGCCAGATTAGACAGGACACTACTTGCCTTGAGGTATTTCTAGAAATGATCTAACCCTGATCTGATCAAAGGTTTTATTACACAGATACTAGCTTACCTTTTCTCAAAGCTCACAGCAGTCAATTACCATTTTTATTATACGATTGCACTTTAAAACTATCTTTTCTGTCAGAATACCTTCCCCACTCCCCGTTTTTTGAAAACATCCCATGTCTGACACTTTTCTGCAATGAATTCTCCCTGTGCCTCATCATTGGGCTTATTATGTTCACTAGAGCCATGAGATGACAATTGTGCGGGTTCTTTTTTGTTTGTTTGTTTTTTTTAACTCTCACATCACTTACAGCCTGATTAGGCATCCTTATCAAAATCCATACTGATAAGACAGCTGTGCTCTTCTTTTGTTTAACCAAACCTGGCAAGTATTTTATTTGCAATAAAGAAACTGAAGGGCCATCAAAGTTGTGTAGAGCCATCTGCTTCCGAAATTAGCTTCATACAGGGGATTCAATCCTCAGCAACTCTCATCTACTGAGGATCCTGGAAATGCATGCCTGTCAGGCAGCCTCTAGTTAAGTTCACTATGCACAGCTCACTCCACTCTATCACCTCAGATCAAGTGTGTGAGCATCATTTTCCAAATGGCAATGATGCGCTAACAACCTAGGACTTAATGCGTGATAATGAATCATATCACAGGGCTCGGTCTGTCTGAAAAAGTACTGAGAACTCTCCATGCCTGCTAAGAAGCATATGGAGAAACATGACATATGATCCGGTTTGTACAGGCACAACTTAAAAATTTAATGTAGTTCGGAGCAGTTGGGAATTCTATAAATAATGAGCCTGACTCGCTTTTGTCAACGTCTCTATTGGGATTGAGTCGCATTTTACCATTTCTTACTTTCCCCCAGTCTCTTGGACTGTAGGAGAACCCATTAACCATATTTTATTCATCCATATGTTCCTACAGGCATCTTCGACCTGTTTTTCACAAAATATATGTAATTCATGTGCGAAGTGGAATACGTGTGTGTGAAAACATAATGCATGTTAGGATAAACAACGTCAATTCATTTTAACAGGAAGCAATAAAACGGGGAAAGAGACCTCCATGCCTCCCCCAGGCGATGTCTATCTTTATCTGGGTCTATAGGGTGTTCTCATGTGATCTATAAAGAGTCTGTCAGATGGTTAGTAAACTGCCTGCCTTTCGTCGCTGTCTCTCCTAATGCTGAACACTGCTGCCTTTCCTCCCTAACTGGAGACCATGACATTTTAATGTGCTCTGACCCAGACAATGAGCCAAGTTTCTGGTTCGCAAGACAGTGTCTAAATAGACCATGTGCGATTGAATCTTCATTGAGTTTAGTAGTCCAACAACAACAAAAAAAAGCACACACACAAAAAATTAGAAGAGTACAATGAAACATACAGGGTGGGGCAAAAGTAGGGTTACAGTTGTTAATATGGAAAATAATACAATGATTAA
>NW_005324517.1:0-1523 GCF_000412655.1 Myotis brandtii | reverse complement strand
TTTTTTCTTCCTTTCTTCACCTTCCCTGATGATATGTTGTAAATTCAGAGTATACGGGTGAGTAGCTCATAAATATTTCCACAACATGATCGGTAGAAGAAAACCTCAGCTAAAGGAGGAAATTCTAACTGAAGCAAAGGAGGACTTGTGTTGTACTTCCCCTCCCCCTGCTCCTTGTAGTTAAGCCTATGATTTTTTGTTCTCATCACTGACATCAGGAAATATAAAACCGAGGTGGACTGGGTCTCATGCATTTCACCTCATTTTTCTGATAACACTTCTGGGAGTGTGGTTATGCTGAGAATAAAATTCCTCCTTTGGCCAGATGCTGGTGGGAGAGAATGCTCCATTCCAGCCATTTGAGATCCAGTTGTTATCATGGACTAAAGAAAGACTACAAACAGGAGCAGAACTAACCAAGCAGGGGAGGTGGTACTGAATGGATGGTCTTCTGCTAGTTAATTTCAAAGAATGCCTCCACAGGGACATTTCTTTATATCAGGAGTTTTGCTTAAAAATGCACACTTTCCTTTCTCCTTCCATCAACTTTGCCCTGTTATCTCGTCTACTCATTTCCAATAAAGTTGACCATCTGCTGTTGCTATGCTTCAGAAAAAGCTAGAGACCTCTGTAGACTTTTCCTTCTGCCTTATTTATGATAGTAAAAGCCCAAACAGACAGGAGCTGTCAGATTTATCAATGAGAAGTCAAGAAGAGTTTATTTTAAGCTGGGAAGAATGAGAAAGTCTTTATTTTTTTAATTTAAGAACTGAATATTTTCCCTCTTCTAAAACTTAGTGGGTCAGTAGAGGTGAGCATACCTGAAAATTAAGTCTTACCAGGTATTATCACTTTTCTCTGTGTGTACCCACATGCCCATCCAGAAAGAGAAACAAATAAGTCATAAGGGCAAAGGCTTCCATAATAATTATGAACCCTTGGGTATGCCATGGAAAGCTCCTATTGAGTTACATATTTGACTTAAATTTGACCACCAATTTTTACTAATTCATTGTATATTGATGTTGTAAACAAGAAAAAAAGTCTTCAAAGGAGGCAGGGGTGATCCTGTGTGACTGGGTTTCAGAAAAGGCCTCCATTGCTTCATGGGAACCATGGGGCCAAAGATTTGGCATGTTTCTTCTCTTTCCCACGTACATGGTGTGGAGGGCAAGTTAGTTCACTTTTCTCTGCCAAATCCTTATCCCTGTGAAATGGGATCTCCTGTTTGTTGTCTCTAGAGAACAACAATGAACATTGAGTCAATGGAACAAGCTTCCTTTATCTCCACTAGTGTTAGGGTTAGGAGCATGAAGTCTAGGTCCAGTGCTGGCTCCAAATCCTGGGCTTTGCCACTTATTGGCAGCCAATCAGGAACACCTATAATATGAGGGATGATAATAAGGTTTGCCTAGAACAAAGTAGGCACTGGTGGCTGATAGTCATTGGTATTATCATTCATTAATTCATTCAACCATTTCTGAATTCAGTAAATATTCACTGAGTGGCAGCTATCTGCAAGG
>NW_005324516.1:0-1523 GCF_000412655.1 Myotis brandtii | reverse complement strand
AAGTACTCTAGTCTTTAGGGAAACGGTATAAACAGTGGAAGAAAATGTTTGACCTGACAACTGAGCTAGCACCTGTGGTTCTATCCCCACCTCTGTGACTTTGGGCAAATTTTATAATCTTTCTGGATATGTTTGTTAATAAACTAAATGACTGCTAAGTCTTTTTTAAGTCTGAAATTCTTGAATCCTGAGCTTTATATTTAACTTTGATTAATTTTTAATTTACATTTGCTTATAGGTGTCACGTCTAGAAATTATCTTCAACTCAAATTATGAAACCAGAGACTCTGTGACGACTGGATCAGAAGAAAGAGGACAGGTAGATGGTTCCCATCAAATTCCTTACAGTGGCTCGTTTTGCATTAGAAACAGGTGGCTTTTGTCAGTTACTAGAAAATACTCACACAGGCACTGCTGCCCAACCTCATATGTCCCTTGAAGCAAAAATGATGGTCAGATGTTTATATTTCACAGACTTTCTGGCTAGGATTCAGACTAGATAGAAAGTGAAAGGGGATAAAAATTATGTGAGATTTAAAATTAAGTCTAATTAGTCTATTTCTGGTGTTATGAAAACAAATGAGAAAAACATTTGCCAGATAGATGTAAGCCCCATCTGCCCTCATATAATTGAAGCCAGCGTGTTTAGTGATCTGGTGTTTGATTTAATATTGTTGCTACACAGTTTTTTAACTCCTGAAGAATGCTCTGACATTGTTAACTGAGTTTCCTTATAAAACAAACACATTGTTGAATGATGTATGCTTTGCATGGAAAAATGAAATGTTAGCAACATTCATCTCTGTTGGAAGGAAAATAATTTGGTTGGTGGATGGATGACTCCTGTCTTATATACACACATAAAAAGTGATTCTTAGCAAATTCTTTCTAAATTTGTAAGACTTTTTACTCATCTTTTGCATGTCTTTGTGTGGATTTGGGACTGTGTGCACATGTGTGCATGTATTTGCACATCTGTGTCTGCAGGTATACCTCTGTGTGTTCATACTTCAAATGTCCATTCATTTTAGTTAGTAACTCTTGGGTGATAACTTGTTTTACATCTTGAAGTTTCTCCACACTTCATAGTGAAAATCAAAATTCAGGAGATCCCAAAGGGAATGTCCATATCTTGACAATTTCTTCATGACTCATAATGTCTGAACTGAGTCTTGGGAGCAGCAGGCAGCGATAGGGGAGGAAAGGACACAGAGGCTACACCAAAAAGCAGGGTGTAAGACAGGGGTCCTGATGGGTCTCACTCCAGGGAACTTGGGCAGGGGGTGCAACTAGGCAAGTCTGCAAGGAGACCACCAGTGGAAGCCTAAGGAGGTTGGTGTCAGGAAGACTCAACCCATCTATTATCAACCCTGTAGGGATTGCCTCGTTGCGCCAGGAGCTACAGTTGCTGAAATGAGTGTGGAAGGTTCTTTTAATGCTTCATAAAGTCTTTGGTGAACAGGCTGGCTTGAATTCAAGATAGTGAATTCTGTTTTTGTTATTGTTGTTCCTTAGAGAATCTT
>NW_005324515.1:0-1523 GCF_000412655.1 Myotis brandtii | reverse complement strand
GGGAGACCCCTAAAGTCTCAGGATAAGAACCCCAACTTTAGGATACAGGTTACTTTCACGTAATCAGTCTTCCAGCTCAAACCGATAACACTTCCTAGTATCATTAGAGAAAGCTGGTACCCAGCCCCCGCCATGATGGGAGGGGGTTTTGAGACATCGCCTCGAAGATACAACTGCGGTTCTCTGCTTGGAGGGGTGTAACCGCCCAGGAGACGAAGGCGAGCGGCCTCTCCTATTGTCAGATCCAGGCGATGCCAGGCAAGACGCAGATTTCACATCCAACGTGTGTCTCTTACCGTGGAAAACCTCAGTATCGATTCATCACTTATTGTTTCTCCAGTTCCAAAGATGGATTGTGCAGATATGTAAAATAAGTGTAACAAATAAAGGAAATACATTTAAAATGTACAAGAATTGGCCCATTTTGCCATATTTCACCTCAATTTTATATGCTGTCAAATATACTTGAAATACATGTGCGCTAAGCATGACAAATATATAGAAACTAAAGCTCTATTATTTTGCTGTAATGGACCAGGGGAATAGCGCTGGAATAATATTCGTCTGTCTGCAATAAAGGCTTTTCTCTGAAGCTGTCTTAATGCTGTGAACAACACCCAGGGCTCTCTCAAGGGCTTCCTCCTCTGAATTACTTCCCCTCTTCCAGGCTTTCCGCCGTGATGAGTTTGGCAACCACCTGGTGGGTGGTGGGGCCCAGCCTGCGGTGCAGCAGGGTGAGGGAAGTGTGAGCCTCAGGCCCGCGCTGATGGGCGTGGAGAGGATGGGTGGGCGTGAGGGTGTGCACCGGGCACCACAGTGTCTGTGTGGCAGGCACTCCCTGCTCCATGTCCGACCCCCCAGAGACACACCTCATCTATCAGCATCTCCACTCAGCAGCAGCCTCAGAAAAACCGGAGAAACACTCAGCTTGAGAGGTTGGCTTCAAGCAACTGGAGGGTGGCAGCTGTAGGCTGGAAAGGAGTTGGAGGCCTCGGGGATTGGAGTTTGCAATCAGAGAGGCTCAGAGCTGTGCTCTGCCATTCCTTAGTTGCATGCTTTTGGAAGGTCACAGGACCTCTCCGAGACTCACTTTCCGTGGCTATAAAAGGAGTAGCCATTCCAGCCTTCTAGGATTGCAGCCACCCCATGGTGCAGTTCTGGGGGAGCTGCTCGCATTGTGCTCTAGGTGGATGGTGCTCCCTGAGGTGGCAGGGCAGGGACTGGAATCTAAGCCTGGTCCCAATGTCTTCTCTTTAGACCACTCTGCAAAGCAGCCCACGGTGGGCCCCTTCCAAACTGAACATTCTAGAACCAGCTGTGCCTGGCTCCGTTCTCTTGGGAAAGTTGCTTAATGTCTGCCTCACTTCCTAGTACATGGAAGAGGGATGATAACAGAGCCGACTGCAGAGGGTGCTGTGAGGATGAAGTCTGATCATTTAAGTCTGAGCCTTTATTGGTCAGTGGCTGGTGAATGACAGGTGTTCAAAGTGTTAGTTTCCACAGGGCAATGGATAGACAGCGAG
>NW_005324514.1:0-1523 GCF_000412655.1 Myotis brandtii | reverse complement strand
GCAGCTGGTGGCACCCTTGTCCCGCATGGTGCTGTGAGCTGAGCGTTGGAAGAGGCTCTCCATGTTGGGTTCTCTGATCATTTTTCTTCTCTGCTCCTTTCACTTTTCATCTCTTCATCTGCCGCCAAGCCACACACTGTAGCCTAGGAATTATGGTGTCTTTGCCAAGGTTTTGGAGCTCCTTTGAAAGAGCTGGTTTGGAATGTTACATGGAAACCTAGAAAATGAACACTGAGGGTGATATACTGTAGTTTTAAATTCTCTGGATGACATTTCTTCTCCCCCCACCCCAGCTTATTCATGCTCCTTTTTCTTTCTCTTGGAAAGTTTTTATTTTTAAATTGGCTTGGACTGCTCTCCCTACCCCTTGCTTTTATGGTCCAGAGCCAAAACTTCAGCTCTCTCTTGCTGTGGAGAATGAATCACAGGTGTGCCATGCTTCTTGCCTGCATGAGGTGGATCCTGGATAGGCCTCTGGAAAAAGATAGACCTCTGCCAAAGAAAGAACCTTGGAGAAGGGCTGTTTTGTTTGGGAGATGGAGAAGGATGCCGAGAAGTGACAAGAGGAAGTGGGAGCAGAGAGCATAGACGTTTGCTTCTCCCTTTTGGTCAGGGAATGGACAGAGGAACAAAGTGGACAGCAGGTGCAAGCGAGGGTCAGTTTCCAAAGAGCATTTTCTCTCATATATTTGTTTGCCTTTTATTGCTTGCGTCCAGTGGCCCTTAGAAATGAACCACTGAGCACCTCAGTATCAGCACTGTGCTGGGTGAGATAAGGTGGTGTGATGTAAAGCCCACAGACAGTCCTTGTTCCCAGAGAGCTAGACGTTTGGGATGGGAGACAAGACTTCCACAGCTGCCTCCTGAAACACGGGTGCGGCAGGACAGCGCCCAGCCAGCACGTTCTCGTGTCTTCAGTGGCTGGTTGGTGCTGCAGGCATGTGGAGCTCTGACTTCCTTCTTGTTGGTTGACTTACCTCAGTGCAGTGGTAAGTCATGCATGGTTTTGCATATGTGTGCGCGCCTGTGTGCATGGATATGTTTATATCATCATTTTGTGTGTGTACATGTACACATAAATATGCATGTGTTTTTTTTTTTACTTTAACAAAGGTATTTTAGACCTCGTTCTTGCAAGGACCACTCACGTTTTCTGCTCTGCTCTTGCTGCCTTTTCATTAAAATCGTTCTTTTTTCCTGTTCCCATACCAATCTGTGAGTCACTATGGATATCTTCGTAGGCGGAAACAGATTTCAGCTGATGCTGGTCAGCCCTTAGCTTGGAGGGAGGGCACGGTCTCCCAGGGATACGACATGAAGGCCCTGTACACACAGCCAACCATCCCAACTCCCTGCCACCAATTCACGTGGGGAAAGGCTGGTGCTGCTTAAGAAGTCCGACAATTCTTAATGACCACTTTCATTTTTATATTCTTTCGTCTAGAGAATTCTTGTCAGAAGGCTTTAAAAAAAAGGAGAAACGGGATTCCTGACTGGATGATGATGAAGGGACCAGGAGACAC
>NW_005324513.1:0-1523 GCF_000412655.1 Myotis brandtii | reverse complement strand
CCACAGACCCCAGGTCTGCCTTCCCCGTGGAGCACCTTCGGTGTAAGCTTCCTTCCAGCGTGAGTTGCCTCTGGCTTGCCTTTGCATCCAGCGGGACTTTGAAAATCAAGATGGAAATTACCAAAGCCCGGCCCGCCCTTCCACCTGCCTGTGCCGCCCCACCCTCCCTGTTGGCCTGGACGGCCCGCTCTGGCTAAGTGGGTCGGTTGAGGATTGAGACGGAAGCCTGTGCTGATGGGTGAGGACATGTGCTAACTGGTTTTGCCTCAAAATGAGGTGACCTTGTCATGCAGGGGTGTGTGGGCACCAGTGTGCGAGGACAGTTTGAATGTCCCAGAGCGGCCCCAGGGTCTGCGAGGAGTGTCTTCCTCCCTGGGCTGGGCTGGTGGCCCGAGCAGGCACGGAGCCGGTGTGATGGTCAACATCTACCTTCCCTGGCTCCCAAGGCCACTGGGGTGACCCGCCCACTTCCGGAGGAGGCTGGCCACGCCAGGAGACGTCTCATCCCAAGTGGAAAATTCAAACCACGCTTCTCCGTCACTACAGCCATTTGTCACTGGACGAGGATGCAAAAAAAAACAACAACTTAATTCGAACCATACTGCCACCCTCCGCCCCTGTTTGCCCGCTCCCTTCGGAAAGGTAACAGAACGTGGAACCTGAAAGGAAGGGCCGTTTGCTACTCCAATCGCCCCGAGCCTGCGGAAACGGCCACCTTCCCTCGCAGCAACCCCAGGCACAGACTATTGTTCTGCCCGTTGGCCGGATGAGAAAACTGAAGCTGGAATGAAATCATTTGGCCACGGGAGACAAGAGGCAGAACTAAACCTTGGCACGGCTCCCCATAGACCTAGCAGCCCTGTGTGAACGGGGCCGTGATGCTAGGGACACCCCCCGGCAGGCTTGCACCGAGATGCACACGAGAACCCCCAAACCTGCGCTGTCATCCAGCTCCACCAGTGACTTGCTAAGTGTAGGCAGTCACTGAGTCCCCTCACATGGCTGCTAGTGCTTGAGATGGGCTTCACCCCCCGAGAGTGTGACCTCACTATACTTCTTCAGCATCTCATAAATCCCTGCACTTCTTTCATCATCATCACCTCCCCCCTCCCCCCACTATCATCCCCAGGAGCCCACAGATTAGAGTCCTGGCCTGGTCCCTTCTGGCTGTGTGACCTTGGGCAGGTGCCTTAACCTCTCTGTGCCTCCATTTCTTTATGCAGACGAGGAGGACAATTACAGTACTTATTTCACAGGGTAGTTATGAGGAGTCCATGAGGGCCTGTGTGTAAAGTGCTTACACAGCACCTGGACTGCTTCATAGAGACTGATCGATAGTATAATAACAAAGAGAGCACAGCAAATGTGACTGCTGATATCACAATAACAGGGGAACAATCTTAAAAATAGCTGAGCAACAAAGAGTGCTGGTACAGTAACCCTGATGAATGAACGAGTGAGTGAATGAACACAAGAGTGACTAGACCAGTGATCGGCAAACTGCGGCTCGTGAGCCACATGCG
>NW_005324512.1:0-1523 GCF_000412655.1 Myotis brandtii | reverse complement strand
CATATTCCTCTGTGTGCTTTAGCCACACTGACCTTTTTATTCTGCAGATGTGCTATGATCCTTCATACCACAGGGCCTATGCATATCAATTCTCTTTATGTACTTTTCCTATGACACAAACTTTCCAAGTTAACTCACAATTATAGCTTCTCTGCTTTTTAGTGGCAGCTTTTCTGCTTAGAAGGTAAATGGCCTTTCAGAACGTTGTATTGTAAGCTTTCTATATAGCCATGGGTGGCATTAAAAATGCTAAAAAAGTATGAAATGGGAATCAATCAAAGCACATGCCAGCCACTGAAGAAGCATCTTAGGGACCCTATTCTATGAGGTTTCAACTGCTAGCTGTTGGTTGGGGTGTGGTCTAGTTTGATATGACCTATAATATTCCTGAAGAGGAGGTAGAATAGGCAAGAAAGATGGGCACTAGGGGATTTCAAGAATCAATTATTTACCAACTCTTGATTCTCAATATTTTAAAACCAGCATGGCTGTTGCAAGTAACCTTAATTATTTTATTGTTATTATTTAATATTAGTTGCATGCCAGCATTTAGACTTAGAAGGCATTTACCTACAGATTTTGGCAGCACTCTCAATCAACTCCACTCCTGAAAAGATGTTCTTAAAGAACACAGAGCCTCAAGTCTTCTCCTTCATTACACTTTGCACAATTATAATTTTACTTTAATTTGCAAGGTAATTTTATTGAACTTTCTACCACTAGGTTGTAAATTCTGTAAAGACAGGGGCTATATTTAAACTTGCTCATCAACTTATATTAAATACCCAAAACAAATGTAGTGCATATTAAATTCAATCAATGTTCACCAAAAGGATGAATGTAAATGTCTTTCATATAGTTAGTACTCAACACTTTTTAATTTACTTTTTCATCTCTTTCTTATCTCCAAGCATGACATAGTACATCTATTTATTTTAATCAACATATATCAGTAACTTCCAGATATTCATATACCTGAAAATTTAAGGAACAAAAAGTGAAATTACATAGTAAGTCCTGAAATTTTCCTTTATAATTCTAATATGTCTAAAGTAAACCACAGAATGGAGACATTTTATTGATATAATTGCTTCTCTTTCTTTCCCTCTGAACTTTGAGTAAACTCTGCCCTAGATCTCAACTTTTATTTCCCTGTCACACTAGGCATTGTGTCTTCTGTTCTACCGAATGCATTGCCAGACTGTGTGCTCACCCCAGCAGCTTTATTATGGAGGAAATGGAACTCTAGGCTTCCATGACCCAGGGGGCTTATATTTAAATAAATCCAGGGTTAAAAGCAATTGATGACTCTAATTATTAGGTTAAAAAACATTGTACAAAGAGGAACATGTTTCTAGGAAAAGAAAATTGTTATGCCTAGGATCCAAATGAATTAGGGCACCACAAACTAAGACTAATGCTCATGAGTAAGTGTCATGGTTTGCCTTCAAGTGTCATTTATTACTTTAAACCTTGAAATTTCCAAAACATAAGAGATCTGAAATTTTCCTTGTACTTATGAT
>NW_005324511.1:0-1523 GCF_000412655.1 Myotis brandtii | reverse complement strand
TGTTACATATATTGTTCAATAATTTTTTCCATGGGAAGTTTTGTGACATTTTTCCTGTTGAACATGTCTTGAGAGAGTCCCAGACTATACAATAATCAATTGGACTGTATAGCACAGGCTGAGACTGTCTTACTAGTAAATTGCTATCAAGTTCTTTTGGCACCAAGCCATCATTCTCTTGAGTTTATTAAGGTGTGTTCATGCCTTAGGAAGGGAGATGGGTTAGAAAAACTCTTAGGTTCATCCACCCTTATTTTCATGCCACAGAAAGCTCTGATTGCCTTTGGAGTGGTGTTAAGGAAGACCAAAACAGAAACTGCAGGAGAAAATGTTTTCCTTTGACATTTTGAACCGGGAGGTGGGTGTTTACAGATGAAAATGTAGGAGGGAGGAATCAAAAACAAGCCTGAGATCTCTTAGGCACAGTTGTGGGAATCATTTTACTCCGGAACACATGACCTTGAAGTCTTTCAAATCCCCAGGCTAGCTCAGGCCACTGCCTCCAGCAGTTCACAAATGATGTTAGAATTGTTCAGTGCCCACATTTAAAGGGTTAACTGGCAAAAGCAAAGATCATCATGGCATAGTAGTGGAGATAGGGATGTCACTGGATATAGGTGAAGAATCAAATAAAAAGTGTGTGTGTGTTTTGCACAGAGTAATTGTGTAGCTTCTCTAGTTTAGGCTTATGATTTTTCTGGTTGTGGCCTCCCTTAATATCAAACAGAAAACCTACAACCTCATTCCAAGAATACACATGGGGGTGGGGGAGGGGGGCTGGTAACAAGAACTAAATAAACAATGCTCTGTTTGCTCAAATGTTTAGCAAATAGCTTAGGGATTATTGCATACACCATTGTTGAGAATCTAGCCAATTCTCAAAGATGTTTCTGTGCTCTACTAATAAAATAATTCATGTATGTATAATGACACATTGTAATTATTGCCACATGGTTAACACTTAGACAAAACCTGAGGGAAGAAAGTCAACATTTGATGAAACTTTATCAGAAATCAACATTTATGACAGCACAGTAAAAACCCAAATCCAAAACAGGATAAAACCAACAGTAGCAATCATCTGATATGTCAGTACATATATTTTTCTCATATGTTTCCCTCCTTATCATTACTTTTTCTGGTTATGACCTAGGTATATGATTGATAGAGTTACTGGAAATAGCACATTGAAGTTTCATAGAAAAAAAAATCTTACTAAGTGTTTAATGTTGGATCTGTCTACTTTAGCCATAAATACTCAGCAGAGCCTTGCCTGTGATGCAAAAATCTGTAGTGGGAGAAACCTCAAAGAGAATTCTTTTGGTTGAGCATCTGGTTGATGGGACTGAATCCAAGCGATTATGATTTGTGACTCTAATCTCAAGTAAAGCCTTGTTCTGGGCCTCATTCTTGCTTCAGCAATTAATTTGTGGAGTTGAATTTTTACAGAAGGTAAAAGCTAAATAGTAGAGAATAAAATCCATTCCAATTTTATGTTTAGAACAGCGATTCTCAACCTGTGG
>NW_005324510.1:0-1523 GCF_000412655.1 Myotis brandtii | reverse complement strand
TTGGGGCACCGGCAGTTTGCAGGCCAGACACGCCCCCTATCAGGGTGCATGTCCCTGCTGGGGCCGCGGTGTTCTGGTCTCTGGACCTCCTGGTGACCAGTTGTTTGGTCGTTCCACATTATGGTGTCATGGCCACAGGCCTTTCATTAGTATAGATTTCTTCTTTTTCTCACTTATTCCAATCTTAAACAGAGGCAAGCGTTAAACTTTCTTGCCATTCACATGTGCATTTTCAACAATGTGAAGATTTGGTCAAGATTAAGAATAATATTGTAAGCCTACACACATATTTATATGCCACCAGACTGCACTCACACACACATATTTGTTGAAAGTATTTGCTCTTTCTCTTCTGTCTTAAAGTAGAATACTTTAAGGAGAACCAAATAAAGTTATTTATTTTGTCATAAAAACGATTAAATTATGTGAAAGCTCACTTAGGAAATTAAATTATCAGAGCACCTTGTTCTCCAAGCAACAGAATATACTTTTTTTAAAAATTTGTAATAGGTTTTCAGTTTGTAATACTTGGACCTATTTGCATAGGGCTCTCCAGAAATACTTTGCACTATTTAAATGGCCAAATCCAATAAAACTCCACTGTTGAGCTCTTGAGAAAATGAAATGCCTACAGCTTATAGCATAGAGATGAGACTATGATTGTTTTCTAAGAATGAAAAGCTTTGTGCAACTGTCTCAAGCACAATTCAGCTTCGTATTTAATAGTTAACTCAGCTGAAACTGAAGTCGTCACCCAAGGTAAACCATTGTTACAACATCAAGAAGAGCACAAGATAGTTTGAGTGACTAGGCTCTCATTGAAAATTCTGGAGAAGGAAACAGTGAAGTGGGAGTAAATCAAAAAAAGGAATAAGCATGAAAAAGTATGAACTGCTTGAATATTTTCTTTTGACTATTAAAAATGAATTATTTGGTAATATTTCCTAGGTTGTTGATTAAAATGACATTTTAACACCCCTCACCATTGTGGCTCAGTTTGTTGGGTGTCAGAAAGGTTGCCTATAGGATTCCAGGTCAGGGAACATGCCCAGATTGTGGGCTGGATCTCCAGCAAGGGGTATGCAGGAGGCAGCTGATTGATGTTTCACTCTCCTATTGCTGTTTCTCTCTCTCTCTTTCCTTCCTTCCCTTCCTTTCTCTCTAAAAATCAATAAAAATCTTTAAAAAATGACATTATGACATTTTATCAGTAGTCATGACTCCAATGCAATTTGCCTATTAGCTTTGGAAGGTGTGAAGGGGCCATCTATTTGAGAACATTTTGTGTAAATTGCACTTAGCATCACTTATGTTCAATGGCTGGCTCTTCTCACTATAAAAATATCAGCTAAAATAGGCCGTGTTGCTTTTCTTCCTGCCGTATTCCCTGAGACTGGAATAGTGTCTTCATAGTAAGACCTCAATAAATATTTATTAAGAAAAGCAGTATATTTCTGGTTTGCCAAGTAATAGCAAATGCATTTAAACTATCATAATCCATAAAAGTGTTGATCATAAAACTA
>NW_005324509.1:0-1523 GCF_000412655.1 Myotis brandtii | reverse complement strand
CTAAAATAACAAGGCACAATTTTATATGCCAGAGTGATAAAATTAATATAGCTGATAATACCATGTGTTGGCAAGGGTGGGGAGAAAGGGGAACTTTTCTTTTCAGATGCTGGGAGTATAACCCGGTCCAGACATTTTAGAGAGCAATTTAGCAATATCTGCTAAAGTCGAAGAGGCACATTAATCTTGACAAGAGGTCTTCAAATGGGTTTGCACTCTTTGGGAGTGTAAGTATCCACTAAGCTGTGGGGAGAAAATCGTCTAACTGCTTTCTATATTATTTTTATTAAGAAAAGAGAGAAGACATTTAAGCTTTGTAAGTACTTCTCACATGAATTGATGATGGCCCCCTCACTTGGTCTGTGCATCTGTGGTCACGTGTCACAAGCAATGTATGAAGTTTCCTGAGGAAAAAGTGGAAATTCTACAACATGAAGAAATGGACAGAGGAAGACCTCGCCCCTTGGTTTACTCTCAGTGTTTGCATGAAGAAGAGTCAGGACCAAGGACAAACGAGACCATTTTGAAGAAGAAAAAAACAAAGGATAACCCTGGCCAGTGTGATTCCCCTGCAGAGCCATGGGAGAAAGGATAGAATAGTCAATAAATGATAAACTAGGACAGTTGGTTATCCTTAGGGGGGAAATGAAGTTAGATTCCTCCTTCGCCTCAGCAATGAAATTCACTCTAAGATAAGTAAGGTATGAAGAATAGCATTTTTAAACTTTTAGAAGACAATATAAGAGAATATTATTTTGGTCTCAAGGTAGGGAAAGATTTCTTAAACAAGACACAAAAAAGTACAGACTGTAAGAAAAAGACTGATAAATCTGAGCCCACTAAAATAAAAACGTATATTCAACAGGAACACGCAAACAAATTTAAATTCAAGCCACAGACTGGGAGATTTACAAAGCATACAACCGACAAAGGGTTGCATCCAGAATTTGTAAAGAACTACCACAAATCAAAAAGAGCAAAATAACCCAGAAGGGAAAAAGGGCAAAGAATATGAATGGGTAATTCACAGCAGAGGAGCCCTAGACGGCTAATAAACACGTGAAAAGATATTCAAAATCACTAGTAATCGGGGAAATGCAATTTAAAATACCAAGGCAGCATTTCATACACCAGAGTGATGGCATGAATAGAGCTGATAATACCAGGTATTGTCAAGGGCAGGAAAAACAGGGAACTATTCAATGCAGATGCTAGGAGTGAAAGCAGTCCTTTAGAGGGAAGTTTAGCAGTATCTGCTAGAGTTGGAGAGGAGATGGAGCTTTGACACAAGAACAGAGGCTGGTTTTAAAGAAGCAGCAGGAGCGTGGGGAAGGCAGATCTCTCCCGGTTCTGGGTCCTGTGCTTTCTGTGCCTGGGAAGCTGGGGCAGCCTCCACCCAGGGCAGCAGCGAGGAGTGGCGCTCCAGAGAGAAATTAGATTTCTGTTCCAACAAGATATTTCTATGTGGTGTGGTCCTGCCCACTTCATCCCTCCATTTCCCTTTGCTGTTCCTCTTGGTACTC
>NW_005324508.1:0-1523 GCF_000412655.1 Myotis brandtii | reverse complement strand
AACATGGTGGCATGTCAATTAATGCAAAATGTATAACTTTATTCCAGGTCTTGGTTGTTACCTCATTTCAGTATCCACAACTCTCTTGTTAAAGTCTGAAGCACAGACAGGCTGTAGTAAAAATCTCTATTGTCAACTTCTAAGAAACCATATACATGTGTCTTTTCCACAGTGTTGGTTATAAATCACAGATTTGCTGGAATCAGCAAGATATTACACTTACTCCCAAAATATACAGCTGGTTCTCTTATTAACTGGGCAGTTTTGTTGTTCAGATTCCTAATAAGTTAGATACTTCCCTTTGTTCCTTTTGGTTTAAGAGATTATAATATGAGAAATGCATTTCATTAACTCTTAAAATGCATGTGCATAGATAAAATGCATTGTTTGCAATTGACTATCTAAAGGATAACATAGGGAAATTATATACTTACCATGGGGATTTATTCTGGTGCTGAAACCAAGATATTAAATTATACCTTAAGAAGAAGCATAATTCAATGAATTTTTATGATCTGTAGAGATAGGTAAATTGCATTGCAAATGATAAATGAGTTTTCAGCATCAAGAGCCACGAATAAATCATTATAAGTAGGTATTTTGATTTACTAATATAACCAGGAAGCAGCCCCTTGGGATGCGCCAGTTATTTTTGGTGGTTGTCCTGGTAAGAGACAGTTAACTTGTTTATGTGTTGTTACTGTTTTCTTTTCCTGTATGTAACAACTCTGCATATTTTTAGGGAAGAGTTCACTCCCTTAGAAAGAAGGTTCCTTGCACATGAAAGTGGGAATAGATGCCAATTTGATGGGCTCAGTGTCAACACATAGTTCAAAGCTGATAAAATTCAACAGGGCGGTTGGAAGATTGCTTTCTCTGCCTTTTCCTTAAAGTCATTGCATCCAGATTTGCCCGTTTCCCTTATGAGCAAACTCTGCTTGTGTTACTGTCTAGCTGAGCTGCAAAGGTCCATATGAAACCCTCTGTCTTAAGCTTCTCTTACCCCTGTGCCATTGGGAAAAGAATGAGAACACAAGTGTGTGTTTTTTTCATCAGCTACTACCCAAAACTGTGCCTAAAAATTATTAAACAGGAAAACAAAAGGTTTCATCTACTTATTTCTTTAACAGACACTAACTGGCTACTTATAGATCAGGGACTATACTAGAGTCTGAAGCAACAGAATGATCAAAATGCAAGCCCTGCTTTCAAGGAGGTTACAGTAAAGTGAGAAAAGCAATTCTCTAAACTGGGTGTCACCTTGTAGTGTCTGTGTGCTTGATAGAGAGAGGACAAGGCACATGGGAACCCACAGGTCAGACATGTAACCAGGACGGCATCCTTCAGGGTCCAGCATGGTTGCCCCAGTAAAAAAGGTGGTGAGAAAAGACTTCCAGGAGGAGGTGACACTCAAGCTGAATCTTGAAAGATATAAAGAATAGGTAAGGATATGCCTACAAGGGGAGTGGCATGTACCATGGCCCACAGGTTAAAGGAAGTATATATATTCAGGGATAAAAAAA
>NW_005324507.1:0-1523 GCF_000412655.1 Myotis brandtii | reverse complement strand
AACCTGGGACCCTTCAGTCCTTGGGCTGATTCTCTATCCACTGAGCCAAACCAATGAGGGTGCTTATTATTATTTTTTAATTCAAAGTCAAATGCAAAACCTGCCCCAGGCCTGCATGTCCGGTTTAGCCTCCCCCATCAGTAGCTGATAGGAGGCGCTGAGCCTGCCTCCCTCGTGTGCCTTCCTGCCTGGGACAGGGTACACTGTCCAGCAAGTCTCCTGTTTTGCGGGGGTTGGCTCGTGAACTTGGCCCCTCGCTAACTATCCCTCCTGGTTGCTCGGCTTGATAACTGTTGCATTTGGAAATAAATGACACACTTTTCCTACATCTGCTCCAAATTTGCATTTCAGAAATTAGAGAACTTAGTTATGCGGTATTACATGGCCATCCGGGCAGGGCCTCGGAGTATGAAACTGATTGGACATTCCGCCCCAAATAAGAGGAGTTTCGAGCTCTTTCCAGGAAATTGAGTGGAACACCCAAACTGACATCCAATATTAAATATCATATTTGTGTAGTTGTTCTGTAGAGTTCCCTGGCATCCAACATCTGGGAGCGAAATTTATAAATGGAGAAACTGAATACCTGGTTAGAATGATGCTCATCAGAGCTAAGAAATTAAAATATTACTGTATACACTCCAAGTCAGGCCGCTTATAAAGGTAGAGCTATTAAAATATGATTAACCGAACCATATTTTGTCTCAAAAATGTCATACACCATTAAAGTTGAAAAGACTTTGATGTGCATACCCCTGGCAAGGACTCTGCCCCGTCAGCAGCAATGTGCTCGGGAATGTTCACTGCAAATATACAGTCTCCCCGAGTGAGGGGAGGATGGGGAGCTGCCTGGGGCAGCAGGACTGGGCGCTGCTGGGGCGCTCGGCACCTTAGGACGTTGGCCGATAGGGCAGTGGCAAGACTGGGTGCAAATTTTAAGGGAGCTCCAAAACTCTTGGTAATCAAGTTAAGTTAATATTTTAGCATAATATTAAAAAACAAACTGGGAAACTACCACCTGCTGTTGGCATGTTATTGTAAATAAAGTTTTATTGGAACAAGGGCCAAGCTTAGGGTGTGGCCAGTGAAGTAGGGTTGTGCAAGCTCAGTATTAGATTCTGTCCTTACTTCAAATTTTATATTTTGTTTATCATGGATTTTTTTTTTGGTTCAATTTCTAGGGTTTTAGCATCCAATTTAATTCTGTGACTCTTGGCCAGGGTCTCCCCCAGGGAACATGAAGCCTGTGATGTGCACCAAAGCACACATGTGCTCTCCAGAACCCAGGGCCCCATCCAAAGGCCCCTCGCACCCCCTTAACTCCCTCACCTGTGTTTAAGCCATTGTTGTCACTTTAGAGTATAAACCATTGAAGGCAACACCCCCACTGCCCCATCGTGCCCCCAATGCAGCTCGGGGGCTCCAGGTGAGCTGTCCTTTAGCTGCTGGACTTAGATGACCTCCAACATCTCTACTCACAGCTCTCAGCCTGGGGAGGGGTGATGTGCAGTTGGCCAGGTCCT
>NW_005324506.1:0-1523 GCF_000412655.1 Myotis brandtii | reverse complement strand
GATGAACAGTCAACTCCCTGCAATTCAATGAACTCATACACTAGGAAATAGTGTGATTTAGCAGCATCATTTTAGAATCACCAGAAGGGCATTAATAGAGAAGTAGGAGTACTAAGAATGGCCATGGAACTCACTCTTTGGGAGGGAGTCATGGAAAAATTCCTGGAGAGGGTGACTTAGTAGGAGATATCCTAAGGCCTATCCCAAATGCCATAACTTTATAAATTTCATCCCAGTTGAAAAATATCAGTTCTTTCTTTGACCCACATCTCCAACACAATAGCACTTATATTTTCTTTCATTTCTTGGAGAGAATCTTTTACTACAATGCATTATAGTCATCCATGTGTTTTTCTCTTTACCAGACTTTAACGGCAAGTCTATGACTTACTCATATTTGTATTCACCGTGTACACACCTGTATACACATGGTGCTTGTTTGTGGATTCAAATTCTGCAAAGAAGTAAGCTAATGAACCAAGTGGAAAATGAAAAATTAGCATGTATTTATGACTTACTTGTATAGAGGTCCAAATGTGCTCAAAGGTAAGGAATCTTATACAGTGTAGACAAGGGTATAAGTTTAATATTAGGAATACGAAGCAAAGATTTCTAAATTTTCTCTTCTTTTGGTTCATTCTCCTCAGATGTTCCATCATCACTTACCCAAGGAAACCACACGTTTTGCCGAATCCTTGACTATTCCGAGGGCTTGCTCTATAACAACCATTTCTATGTGATCTGGCGATTATAAATTGCAGGTTAGGTTTCTCTAGGCCAGACCAATGTCTAGGATAATTTTCATGGAAATTGCTGTGATTATATAGCTCTATTTCAAATGACTATGTCATATCATAGTGGTCATTATTCATAGTAGCTGAACATGAAAGTAACCCCATGCTGGCTTTACAAGTAGTATCAGTGGCATAAATGACTCATCTTAGAGAAAAGTACTTAGGCATAAGTAATTATTTTAAAAGGTATATTTTATTTGCATAAGGACCTATGTAGGATGGCAACATTAAAAACAAACTATTTAAACTGTCACCATCTGGCAGCATCTATGTGTCATCCCCCGCAACCCCTCTCACCAGAGCATGCACAGTGCTGTGGAGAAGTGTCGGTTGTACTGAAGTATTAACTCCTGGGACTTCCCCATATCCTAGTCAGCCTATTCCTGGCCTGCCTGGATGTATGTCAGGGTTGGCTGTAGCTCCCTGTACCTTCTGAGTACCAATGACCAGAGGTTTTTCTTACTTTAGAGCCAGAATCTCAGGAGTCCATATCTAAGTCCCATGTTTGGTGAACTTAAGATAGAAGGGGAAGAGGCATATAAAGATTTCTGTGACCACCTTGGTGTTTAGAAATTCATGTCATCTAGTGACCTGAGTAAAATTCTCAGTTCTTGAAGTGATCAAGAGCATTTTTATTTCCTTAGTGTTGTCTCCATGAAGTACCAGTCAGAATTGAGATATTAAAAAGTCAACAAAATTTCTAGAGGGTGAAGTTATCTGATATTAGAG
>NW_005324505.1:0-1523 GCF_000412655.1 Myotis brandtii | reverse complement strand
ATGTGGCTCGTGAGCCACGGTTTGCCGACCACGGCCCAAACCTATAGGGTCTTCAGGAATGATATACAATTGTAAAGTGGCATGCTAATGAGACATAGCAGTAGATATCATTTCGCATGCCATTTTTAAAGTGATAGCTACTAGTCTTATAGCCTTGCTAATTATAATGTAGCCCAGGAGCCTGTGGCATGACCTCGACCTTTCCCAGAAAGGTAGAATCTCAGGCATCACCCCTGACCTGCTGAATCAGAATCGGCACTTTAACAAGATCCCGGGGTAATTGTGTGCACATTAGTATCTGAGAAATGCTGGTCTACAGTCATTTCCCAGCTTCTGTTGCACAAGTAGGTTACAACAGGTGCCAGGACACATATCCCTAAATCCTTTTGGGCCCCTGGGTTAGTTCTGGGGTAGACAGAATCCCTGGGTTGATGACCTCTGCCCCTAAACCTTATATGTTCAACCCAGACTGTCCTACTCATATTATAATTTCTAGTGTGAAAAGTTAGGAAGCTGGAGCACCATGTTGAGAAACATCCTCAAGGCTATGTTCATGCCAAGGAGGGGCGTGATGGGTCAAAGACTTCTGCCAGAAAAGTTGGGGCAGTCCTAGAGCCCCATTCTCCTCAGGGAAAATACATTATCTAGATCTTACCAGTAGAGGGCGGTGCTGGCTCATCACATTTCACAGTCCCATTTGAACATTGGCTAGTAAAAGTAAACAAATGTTACAAATCCAAATCTGTTCGTTTGTTTTCTGTATTTCACAAACAATATAATGGGTAAGAATGGATTGAATATATATACAAATGTTATTCTTTCCCATTGAAATTTTTCTACAAATAAGTTATTGGCCAATTTGAAGAGAGTTATTTCAATTAACATTTTTATCAAACACAGATATAAGTCACTGTGATAGGCATGGAAGATACAAAGACCAAAATTCATAATCTTTACTCAAGTAGGAAGGCCATAATACTCAGTTGGAATGTGGTAGAAAGCCGCACAGGGGTAGAGCAGTGTTCTATGTAATAAAGTGGTAGAAGATGCAGATGACAAAGAGGCAAAGGCCAGCTATTATTCAGACACTCAGACTTTGTCCCTGAGGTAGACCATTGACCTAAAGCAGAGAAGTGATATTGTTGGTCTGAATTCTAGAAAAATCATTCTGGCAGTAGCACTGACCACAGAATGAAGTTACAGCTTCCTTGCAACTTAAGTTCTAAAGTCAGGGCATAAGATGAAAACCCAATACAGGCCAAATTAATTCTGAAGCTCCTTTAAAAAGCTATCATGATAGGGAACAACACATCAGTTCTCAGTTACTCCGACATTAACAGTGTTTCCTCCAGCTTTGGACAGATCATGTGTCCTATGTTTGAGCCCACAAGAAGAAGCTGACTAATATATAGGGGCCATGCCACATGAAAAATATGCTTATATGTCATCTAACACTAGGAAGACACTCAGAGGTGTGAGTCGCGCACATTGTGAATGGCAGAGAGGAACTGAGACAGACAGAT
>NW_005324504.1:0-1522 GCF_000412655.1 Myotis brandtii | reverse complement strand
TATATACAGTGTGGAGACACTGGATAAAGAGATGATTAAAGTCCCTGGCAGGATGAAGAGGGGTAGAGATTTCTTCATGCTACTCAGAGGAGCATACAATTGAAAATTTATGAATTGTTTATCTCTGGAACTTCCCATTAATATTTCATATCACGGTTGACCACAGGTAACTGGAACCATGGAAAGCAAAATTGTGGAAAAGGGGTCACTACTGCATGGCTGGTACATGCATGATTTGAAATCTCCAGTGTATGGTATTGCTATCAACTCTTTGAAGACCAGATCATATTGATAAAAAGAAGGGAAATCATGTATTTTTCCCCTTTATAATGGGAAGTTAGGAAAGTTATCTATTTTAAAATCATTTTGTATACTACTTTTCCTCTATGTTTCTACTTTTACTGTTTTCAAAGAGTATTTTTCCTCAGATAATTCTTTTCCATGCATTTCTGCCCTAAATTAAACATCTATAAGATGAGCTAGTTGTCTCAAGAAAGCATGGCTGCCTGAAACAAGACCATGGCACTGATTTCAAGTATTTGTCTTTATTTTAAAGTTACTCCGTTGAATTTAAAGTTACTGATCAATAATATTTTCTTTGAACTCATCAAAACAAATGCCACTTTTGGGAAATGTAGTCATATATTAAAAAGCATGGCCTAACTCTGGAGCCTATTACAAAATTAAACTGGAATTCAGAGGTATAGATGCTATTCAAGAAGATTTCTGAGACTAGATTTCTTCTTTACAACTGCCAGGCTTAAGCAATATTAAACCTGTGCTAGGTAAACAGAACCTGCCCTCATGATTTACAAAAATCAATGTCAGTGGCTCCGAATGTGTGAACTTTAGCCTGGTTGGAAGGAATAAACGTCTTTATAGCTGTGGTTAAAGAAACATAACTATACTTACGTGATTAGGCAGAGGGTATCATCAAATATAAATGCATGTCATTGTAGTGTTTTGTCAATAAGGTGAAATAGGGGGACATCCTGACTTTTTCTCCTGTCTGGAGCTTTGTAATCCCCGAAGCACTGGAGATGGTAATACGGACAAATGCTCACTTTTACCGAAAGGCGCTGCTTGTCTGCTCATTCTAGCAGTCCCTGTTAAGGGATGGATAATTCACTGTGGTCATCTGCCTCCTTTTGGTACAAGCACATCTTGGATTTGAAATATAAATCTGCCTCTTGACAGAGACGGAAAATGAAAATTTGGATGTCTTCCTCCCCTCACTCTCATCCTTCCCCCTTTTCTTCCTCATCTCTCCTTTCTCGTCTTCTCCCCATTTCTCCGTCCCTTCTCCTTTCTGCCTCCTTTATTCCTCTCTCTCCTCCCTCCCTTCATTTCTTCAGACAATCCTTTGAGGAGTGAATTTCCTTCATCATTCTTTGCATAAACAATGGTTTATGGCCATGGATGGAGAGCATAGCTTCAAAAGCAAGGCAAGATTATTTATTTAAATAGAAACAAAACATTTTCACTTCTGTTTTCTTAAAAATAAATTACAATCTTAAAAAAA
>NW_005324503.1:0-1522 GCF_000412655.1 Myotis brandtii | reverse complement strand
TCAAAGATTTATGTAAAATATGTTACTTAGAATAGTGAAAAATTAGAAAGGATATATCTGCCCAAAGATAGAAAGAACAAACAATAAAGTACAGCAAGCATCATTTAAAAACTATTTTTTAAAATTATTGACAAGGTAAAAGTAGATGATATAATAAAAAGAAAAAACTCAAAACTGTACATAGTATATGATACAACTTTGTGTATGTACATAGAAAAGACCAGAAAAAAAAAGTGAACCATGCTAGAAAGTTGTCTCATTGGACAGTGAGATGAAAATTGTTATATATAGTAAATCCTTTGAAAATACACTCAGCTTAGTAGAGAGAACCTTTTTATGAGAGGGGCCTAATGACACAGAAAATGTCTACTGAATAAACACAATAGTGAAAATCATCTCTGCAGTGGGATGCAACTGTCATTGAAATGTTTGCCCCCACCCGGCATTCCCCTTGCCTGCCACAGCCAAGCCATCAAAACCCATAGAATTTATGGCTAAAATATATCACAAATCTATTGAACTTCCACCATCCCCACTGCTGTTTGTCTGCAGTAGGACACTGTAATTTCTCGTCTGGAGCAGCACCTTAGCACCCAGCAGGTTTCCCCCACTCTTGCTCCTGCAGAACTGAGGATCTGAAAGTCAGGACTGCAATAGTGTTTGAAGCATGGACTCCAGGCATGGGCTGCCTATGTATGAATCCCAGCACAGCTATTCACTACCTGTGAGACTGGTGGCAAGTTACTTGACTTCTCCTTACTTCCCTTTCCTATCAATAAAATTGAGGATATTCATACCTATCTTATATAAGGTTAGTAGGATGATTAAACACATGATTGGCACAAAGTAAGTGCTATTATGTATTAGTTATTTGTCAAGACCTAAGTTAGATTGTACCTTTACTTATTTCAAATCCAAGGACTTCTCATTGCTCCTTGAATTAAATCCTTATGGTCACCTGCATCAACATCAACTCTAGTCACTTTCTGCTTCCTCACTATTTCCTGGAATACACCAAGTTCATTCTGTCACAGGGCTTTTGCACCTGCTGTTCCCTCTGCATGGAAAACTTGTCCTTCACGTCTCAGCTTCTGCCACCTCCTCTAAGAGCCCTTCCCTGACTTCTGCTCATCTAAAGGTCAATTCCTACTATTCCTTGTTCACTCTCCACACATTGTTTTCTTAACTGACCTTGTTACTATTTGAATGTTTTGTTTGTTGACTGTTTTCTCTCTATTTGACCACTAGAATTTAAATTCTGTGAAGTAAGCATAATGCCTGTCATGGTTACATTGGTTTCCCCCAGTTCCTAGCAGAAGGTCTGGCATGTAGTACTAGGCAAATGAATAAGTAAATATTGGCTGGCTGGCTAGCTGGCTGGTTAAGAGTCTAACCATTATAATCATGGAATTGCATTTCTTAGTAGAAAACTTGGTGGGTACTACATTTCAAGGTCCAGAGTACTTTAAAAATGCTTGTCAGAACACACGTGCAATTTGAAGAGGTAGAGAGTTTGAGAGGG
>NW_005324502.1:0-1522 GCF_000412655.1 Myotis brandtii | reverse complement strand
TTCCTCTCTGAAATCAATAAAAACATATTGAAAAAAATAGAATGGGTTAAGATAAAAAAAAGTTAATGGGATGTAAAAATCACTAGTTTTCCACTGATGATGTGGCCCTCTCACAGTCTACGCTGGCTCTCAGATCACATGCCTCCCAAAGATAGACTTGCTTTAGCACACTGGTAGGTGTGCCTAAGAATAAGCATGTTATTGTCCTACAATCTGTGTTGTTGCCCATCCTAAATTTTTTCTTATAACCAATAAACTTAATCATGTACAGTGAGTTTGATTGTTTAATGTAACCCAAGATCACTGTTGTTTTTTAGCAAAGTGGGAATTGCATTTGCTTTTTTGGGTATTTCTTTTTTTATTGAGATAGAATTGACATATAACATATTAGTTTTAGATATACAGCATAATGATTTGAAATATGTATATATTGTGAAAAGAACAATACAGGTCAGTATCCTTGATGAGCATAGATTTAAAAATTCTCAATAAAATGCTAGCGAACCAAATTTAGCAGCACATTAAAAGGAGCATGCAATATGATCATGTGGGATATGTGGGACTTAGCCCTCAGATATACTGATATTTTAGCATATGCAAATTAGTAAATGTAATATACCACCGTAACAGAATGCAAGATAATAAATTATATAATTACTTCAATAGATGCAGAAAAATTACTTAGCAAAATTCAATATCAGTTTATGATAAAAATAACTCTCAACAAATTAGGGATAGAAGAAATGCACCTCATAATAATTAACAGCATATATTACAAATCCACAGCTAACATATTGTTCAATGGAAAAAACTTAAAAGTTTTACTCTAGGATTGCGAAACAGAAAAGAATGTCCACTGTCACCACTTCTATTCAACACAATAGTGGAAGGTCTAACCAGATCAAATTAGGCAAGAAAATGACAAATAAGACATCAAAATCAAAAAGAAAACATTAAAATTGTCTGTTTGCAGATGACAAAGTATATAGAGAAAATTCTAAAGGGTGTTACCAGAGAATTAAATTCCTCCCTCACTCATGGGAGTGGGGTTCTTACAATATCTTTAGAAAATGCATTTTCTAAGATTCACACAAGAAAATTAATGTTTTTTATTGGCATGGAGTTACATGCCTTGAGTTGCAAAGTCCCGTGCCCCTTAACCCAGTCCTGAAGAAGGGGAAGCTGAGCGACCAGCAGAGCCAAAAAGAGGGCCAATGTCCAGAGCTAGCATTCCAGGTTGCAGCCGGGTCCAATTCAGCATTCGGGCTAATTAAAATCTCTCAGTCCATTGTATGAGTCCCCCATGGTCATGAGCCACATGGGCGAATGCAGGGAAGTGTGTCCCATGAAACAGGAATCCCAAGAGAGCCAAGAGCGGAGAGAACTTATTTTGTTCAGAAGTTTAAATATTCAGGTTTGCACATTGGCCATGTCCATTTAGGACAATTACCGGTTCCCAGGTGTGACTGACAAGCAAGTAAGCACCTTCCCATGTCACTCAGATCTCACTAGGCCTTTGTCC
>NW_005324501.1:0-1522 GCF_000412655.1 Myotis brandtii | reverse complement strand
GTTCACCTATTGATGAATTATGCTGTTTCCACTTTTTGGCTACATGACTAAGACACCGTTTTTCATTACCATCTCCAGCATTTGTTTCTGGATGAGTCTTACTATGGTTTCCACTCGTACTGTTTACTATCCCCTATTTACATAATATCCTTTTCCCTCTTAACATACAGGTTAAATATAAGGCTGACCTCAAGAAACTTCACAAACCTGTGACTGACATGAAGGAATCTCTGATAATGAATCATGTCCTGAATACAAGCCAACTCGCCAGTTCTGTAAGCTCAGTCATTTGCTCCAGAATCAGCTTGTTTCAGCCAATCGCAGCTAAATTCCTCCTCTGAGCTCACACGCCTCTAACTTCTCTGCTACTGACACCCTAGGTTGATTGAAAACCTCCTCTCTTGTTTGAGTGCCTTCTTCTAAATTACCACCGTAACCTACCACCTCTCCACTGACCATAACGCCTCCCAGAATATAAGAAAATGCTTTTATTTTTTAGAATATTTAAACTTTTTTTCAATTAACCAATCTCTTTCCTCCTTTAAAGGACCTCTTTCACTTTTCACTCTTAAGCTCACTTCGAATACGCCGTATGCCCTAAGTGTGTACAACCTGTATTACCTGACAAAGCTGACGGTGGATCTCCAGCCTTTAAAGCTGTTTCTTACCCCCCTAGTTAGCATGTGCTCATTGTAATGTGGCCTTGCTCCTGCTGCTGTGTACATGCCTAATCCAAAGAGGAAACATAGGAAGGCCACGCAGCTTTAACATCCACGTGCCCTTTCTGCCACCTTCCCCTCAGTACCAGTACAAGAAGAAGTATGAGAAGAGTAAAGGCCACTACCACACCATCCCCGACAACCTGGAGCAGCTGCACCTAAAGGAGGCCACGGAATTGCAGAGCATTGTAAGTTGATCAAGAATGACCTTTTCCCTGACGCTCATCGTCTAGTGTCAAAAGCTTGCGTGGATTCCCCCCAGGATAGTAGTGACAGTTCCGGTAACTACTGCTTGAGAAAATGTCCATAGATACAGGGGCTTTGAACTTAGTAACATTTTGAAACAACTGTTTATGTCATCAGTGATAACAGCATCAACATGTATTGGAGAAACAGTACAATGTGTGTGAGTCAGGTTACTGACTGGGACTGGAAGCATAAGATTATGTTACCAAGGGGAACAAAGCCCTTACAATGACCCCGATGTGCCCCCATGAGCCTGCCCTGCAAGTTAAGAAACAATGGATGATAGGAAGACTTGGGAAGATTTTAAGCAGATAAGTGATATGATCAGACCTACCAATGAAGTAGTCTCTGGGTATATTAGAAATTGCAAAATTTGCAAATAATGAAGGAAAGAATTGAGAGAAGGACCTTGCTGTCACATGTCCTCCCATATTACAAATTCAGCATTATTAAGGTCCCGGTTGGGCACTGACCACAAGGGCTAAATTACTAGAAATATCCCCACGTCATCCATAAAGTAGCACTGCCCCCAGGCCTCAATGATGTGTTGTTATAAT
>NW_005324500.1:0-1522 GCF_000412655.1 Myotis brandtii | reverse complement strand
GCATGTGCCCTAACCAGGAATCAAACTGTGACCACCTCGTTCATAGGTCAATGCTCAACCACTAAGCCATGCTGTTCAGGCTACACATACTCTTTTATCCTACTTGGTGAGTCCTTGTTTTTGTGTTTCTGCTCCTTTTCTTGCGTCACCTTGAGAAGTTCTAGCACCTAGATGTCTTTGAATTGCCAGCCACTTTGGACCCCTGAAACTGGTTTGTTAAGCACTCTTGTTTTGGGGTTTTCCTGTTTTTATATTTTGATAAGTACTTCTCCATCCATTCTGTGCCTTTGGGTATTAAAAGCAGATAATACTGGAAAGTACATGACATTGTGCCGGCACAATCCTTAGCCTTTTAAGTCAGTGACTCATTCAGTCCTGCTATAGTACCTGTCATCATCCTGCAGAAAGGAGCAGAGGCACAGGAGGCTAAAGAACTGCCCCATTGTTTTCCAGGTGGAGAGTGGAAGAGCTGGGCGGGGAACCCAGGCCTCACCCTCATCCCACACACTGGACTCGCTGCCCGTGGGCCTGGCAGTGTTGTGCTGGGGAAGTTTAACAACCGGTTCTCAACCGAACAACAAGAGTCCTCATTGTTAGCAGCCCTCGCTAACATCCATGGCCCATTACTCGCTGGCTGATTTCAACTCACCTGACTCCCAAACTTCTGAATATGGAATCTTCGGCTCCCATGAGCCGGCTCTGCATCGCATCTCTCTATTTCCACCAGCAACACCTGAGGGACAGTCTGCGTGCTGGGTGCGGCCACCATGACAAACAGTCCTGCGACTGGACATCCAGGGAGACTGTCCAGGGAGAACTGGCTGCTTTGGCGCTGCCTCCTGCCGTCACTGACCCTGGAGCCTCTCCCTTCGTGACCTTCATGCTGGGCCCAGAGTCAGCAGCAGAAGGGGAGGCACACTGTGAGGTCAGGTGTAGGAGGACGGGGCCGCGTGCTCAGGCAAATGAGCACATGGGAAAACGAATGCAACCTCTTTGGAGGAAGGATGTGTCCATCCCTCCTTAGAGGTGAGGACCGGGGCTCAGTGGGAATAACCTAAGGAACTGGCTTTACGAGTACTTTAGGGCGGTGTGTGAATACACCCTCACCCTGCAGGCTGATTTTCATCCATACCGGACCTTAGCTCACTGGTGTTGAGCTCTGAGAGAGGCCCACAGCAGGAAGCAAGGAGGGCCTCTTTGACCAAGGCTCCATGAAGGACACCCGGGTCTGACCAGTTTCCTTACTTAGGTTAAGGCTCTGACTTTGATTCTTTGGGGATTGGCCTTGTGGCACTCACACTGCATCTCAGTACAGCTTTCCTGGAACCCCTGGACTGGGCTGTAATTTTGGTTGATGTCCACACCATCCTTAGAAATAGCTGACATCAACACAGAGGGAATCAGCCCTGAGTTTTCTGTGGGCAGGGAATGGCGATTCCTGTGGCAGCTTCTGTGAAGGCTACAAGGTCGTTGCTACACAGAGAGGGAATTTGGGCTGAAACACATGAGAAAACCAGAGTAG
>NW_005324499.1:0-1522 GCF_000412655.1 Myotis brandtii | reverse complement strand
CCTGCTGTCAGCCTACTTGTCCTCACCACTCTTTCCTTTGTTACCCACATGTGCTTGCCCTATTCAGGCCATCGTCCCTGCAGACACTCTGTGTGAGGGCACTCCCAACTTATAACCCACCCTGTATACCAGGCCAGGTTCATCTGTCTCTGCAGGTGCCACTAAAGCCTTTGATTCTTTCCCATTCTTAGCCAGCTTCATGGTCCTCAGACTCTCATGCCACCATGTTCCCCTCCATGGACTGTCCCTGCAGCCTTAACTGGGCTCCTCCACAGACCCCCAAACACAAGCTGTTCTTTTTCAGTTGGGGCCTCAGTTGGGCCTGCCCCATGACCTTTGCCCTTCTCTGGATTTATTTTGCCCAGTCACATGTTTTAAGGCCAAGCTCACGTTTCATCTCTTCTATGAGCCCTTCCCCCATCACCCTATTGCTAATGAACTTTCCTTCCTGGTGTGTGTTGCTTGTTTGCCTGTGGCAGGTAGAAAGTGGTGCCTTGTTAATATGAGGAACCCTGGCTCCATTTGTATTCCTCTCATGCTCACCCAGCACCCTGTAAACATTTGTTGATACTGATCTGCATAGTTCTTAAATCTCTTACAGATGAGCCTGCTGCCAAGTAAATATATAAACCTCAGGCTCAGTTACATTTCAGCTGCATTTATCTAATATATGAGCAAGAAATAAAGTAGAGACACATTGCTTCACTCATCTGAAAATGTTTAGATTCCAATCAGAAGTAAACGTCAGATATATTTCATAAACAAGATACCAACCTTCTAGTTTTAAACTGTATGAACAGACTGGTTGGCCAGTGCCTTTGCCTATTCTAACACTAAAAGATATATGTTTAGTAAGTAAAGGCCAAAGAAAAAAATGACAGGGAAGAAAAAGAGAAATGGGAATAGAGAGAGATAGGACAAAATTTGTCTAAAATGACTGAGAAAATATGATACCCTAAGTAGGCTCTACCTTACCTTGAAAAAAAAACAGGGAGAAAGCTCTCTCAGGAGATTTCTCCACATGCCCCCTGAACCTTCCTAGTTAGGGGCTAGGTCAGCCGCGCTGCACATTGCCAAAGGATGGTGCACATTTATGTTTGGCTCCTAAATAAACTAATTCCTCTGAACTAATTGCCTTGAATTCTCTTAGTTATTTTTCCAGCAAAGTTAGCAATCAGTATATCATGGAAGATGGAGAAAGATCATCCTCTCTTCCTATGTGTGTGTGCATGGTGTGCATGTGTGTGCACGTGTGCTTGTGCATGCACGAATCCACACAAAGCCCATCTTTGTCTGGTTTGCCATTTCTGTGACTGGTAGGTAATAGTTCCTCTCTCGGTGGCTCACAGTTCATTAAGGGGTTGCTCAATGTATTAGGAACCAATCATGCATTTGTACATTCTTTTATCTGAAGTGCACTTTTAAATGTTAGGCCATACACTAATCAAGTTGAACAGGATAATAAGAGCACGTTCACATTGTTAAGGTAAATGACCCAATGCACTTAGAGGGAAGACATATT
>NW_005324498.1:0-1522 GCF_000412655.1 Myotis brandtii | reverse complement strand
CCTCCTGCAGGGGCCAGGAGGAGCCTGAAATTGAGGTATGTGCCTTTGACCGGAATTGAACCCGGGACTCTTGGTCCACAGGCCAATGCTCTATCTACTGCTCCATACTGGCTAGGGCAAGAGAGATTTTTAAGGAGAGAAGGAATCTCAGGGGTTTTAGACTGAGTCTTCTTACCATCTTGAGGGAATCAGGAACTATAGCCCTGCGGCCAGGACTGGTAAATGTAGCATTTATAACTTTGTCTCTTTTAGATTTATCCCAATCCCTAAGTGTTTTCCTATTGTGAGAATGTTTTCCAGATTCATTTTCTTATTTATAATTTAAATAATTTTTAAATACCATATTTGCGTATTACCTTACTATTTACTTAGTACTGTTCTTTAATTTGGGCCATCCTTTGGCTTAAATAAATGAGTTTATTTTAAACTAGATACATTACTCCTAGGATTTATAAAAAAGCTACTTTTCACTGAACCACAGCATATTATCTTGATTATCACCAGAGATCCTCTCTCTGACTGATTCCAATGGATACCACTTGGGTTAACAAAATTCCTGCTTGGTCTCTCTGTTTTTGGATCCTCCTCTTCTCACCAATGGCCATATTTCTTCTAAGATTTACCACAGTCAATTGACCATTACCAGTTCTTCAACTTTTGCCCCAAACTCCCAACTCTGAAACCTTGACTTTCTCTGTGACCTTACCCTTCCTTTGGCTTTACATATAATCAGTCTCCAAGGCCCAGATTGCTCCTAAACATTATTGGTTATGATTTTTTTCTTCTCTTTTCTAGTTGCTCCCCTCCTAGTCTGGGTCCTGGTTTTTATTAATTTCTCAAGTCCTACTTAGTTTCATCCTGTATGACACTAGCGTATTGATCCTCTGGGAATATGAGTAATAAGGAAGATCCACAGGTAATACTTGGCCAGAGAAAATCTACCACTGCTGTCAGGGAGAAGGGACTTATCCTGTGATTGCTACCGGCTCCTTTAAAAGTCATGCTGTCTTTCTAAAGATGCCCTTGGGGTATGAAGTGAAGCCCGACAAGGCTAGCTAAACCCACAGCCTTGCTAATCCCTCCAGTTGAATCCTGTGTTAGGCTGACACCTTCTAGGTGTGGAGACCTTAGAAAGCATCTTCAAAGACTACGACATCTTGAAAAAGTGTTAGACTGGTGGGCACAGACAGTGTCACCTATTCTTCTACCTGAACATTGGGACTTTGGAAATAAAATGTGTTCATGAGAAGAAAATGGTTAGCTACTAAATGTGTCAAAGACAAATGGATTTTCTGGACAATGGTTTAACTACAATGGTCTATCAAGAATTTAAATTCCTCATTAGAAAAGTCCCCAAATGTTAATTCTTTTGGCTTATATTGGCTGCTATTAAGAAGTTATACAAAATTATGTATTTTTTAATAAAAAGTGGCAGTTCTTTCTTTAAGTAACTAGATTTATTGAGTGTTGACTATGTGGGAACCACATTGCTAAGTGTTCTACATGAATTATCTTACTTTTT
>NW_005324497.1:0-1522 GCF_000412655.1 Myotis brandtii | reverse complement strand
AAATCAATGAAATCAAGAGCTGGTTCTTTGAAAAGATGGAGAGCATGGGGTTGGCACTGGGCAGCCCCAGGTCTGGAATTTACTTGTTTCTCAAAATTCTGACCTGGGATTTGTAAACTGTAAAGGCACACATCTAATTTTTAACAAAAGTGAACAAGTCTTCCTATTTGATTGAGAAAACAGGATGACTAAATATTATGAGAATTCTTGGAAATAATAATTTCCACTTATATATAGGAACCATGATAAATGCTCAACATTAGCTGTTAGTATTTAAAAGGCCTCTGTTAGGAAGATACTATTATTATAAACCCTATCTTACAGATGGGAAAACTGAGTTTTAACCCAGGGTATTGGACTCCAAAGCTCATTGTGGTAACATACTTCTGCACTCGAAGTTTCTAAGTTGTCCTTTCCGGACACTTCAGTGTTTCGGTCATTGGGGATGAACAAGGTTGCATCTTCTAAAGTTGTACTAAGAGTTTTCTTCTAAAACTCAGTCCCAGCCACACTGTGTTCTGCCTTTGAACTTCTGTCTGTCAGATGTGCCCATTTCCACTGCCCATAACGCCTTTCTGCCCACGGTTGGTTCAGAGACGCACTTCCCTGTGTCAAATGCAGTCGCTAGAGACTGGCATGCAGTGTCCTCGGGGGAGGTGGGCCAGCGCTGGGCTGGACACTCAGCTCTTTCAGAGGAAACGTGTCTTCCCCTTCCAGCGCCCTCCCCAGGGTTTTATTCTGGGGTTTCGTGGCCATTTGAAAAGGAGGAACAGCAGGGAGACTGGGACGCCCTGGGCCTCCACTTCAGTGGGAATTTCCTAACCGTCTCCTGTCTTGTTTACGGTGGCCATGCCCTTGCTGATAGGAAGGCTTTTCTTTGGGTGAAAGTGCACGTTCAAAGTCACCATCATCCCTGGGCCGCAGCCAGCAGAGAAGCCGCTCACTGCCCAGAGTAACCTTCATTTCAGCCCAGGACACAGCCCCTGCTCAACCGACGGTCGGTTGGGGGAAGCCACAGTCAGCCAGGTATTAGCTCACAATTCCCGTTTCTGCCTCCCTGTGGAGTTAGAATGAACTCAGATAACCCTTCAAAGTAGGTGAACCTGTAGAGATGGGGTTCGACTCCAGGTCCCAACACAATGGACATCGGTCATTCAAGCAGCCTGGCCACCTCCCTGATCTGGGGTACAGAGAGCTCAGTGTGTCTCAATGTGCTGACCACAAAGTCCCCACTCTGGAAACTTTATTTAGCCCAAGAGACAAATGGAAAAAACTACGATCCTCCTTCTGCTCATGGACATCAGAGGTAGGAAAGGTCAAGACTTGTCCAAATTCTGTATGTGTCTAAAATGTCCCAGAACTCTAAACTCTCCTGCCATTCTCGGCCAAATCACCGCCGGTGGATTTCCATAAACTTGGATCTGAACTTGTTTAAGTGGCATCAGATGGAGTGTTTGGTGGGGGGCCTGTTTTTAGGGGTGAGTATGTGAAAACGTGGAAGGAAGCCAGTGCTCACAGCCTC
>NW_005324496.1:0-1522 GCF_000412655.1 Myotis brandtii | reverse complement strand
ATAAACTTAGAATTTTGTAATCTGGAGGCAAAGCACATTGCTGATGCAATTCTGACCCCTCCTCCCCTTCTAGGTTGGGAATAGTAGCCTTTCTTGTTGTGGAGTTATGATGAGGTCTTGTATTCAGCAGATGCCTTTTCTAAGACTCTAATGGACCATTTGCAGCTTTGATGTTTTGTCTATTTCTCAATGTATTAAATATTTTCTTCATTTGTGAGCTGAATCTTCACTCCTGATTTTTTCTCGTCCATCTAGTACTAAAACACACATTTCCTCATGTCAAGAGCCCTATGGATTGCTATTACAGTATGCAAAGATTATGCACACATTCTGATATGCATATTAATCTCACTATGGTGTGGAAGTGGTCCTTGCAGAGTTGTGCTCATTAAGGCACTTTTTAACCTCAGATGCTTTCTAAAATTAATGGCTCAGATATGGGAGCTGCCTTGCCACTGCTGACTGTCTCGATGCTGGAAGTGTCAGCAAACATTGTGCAGTTGTGGGCTTCTGAGGGGGAGCTTGTAAAAAGATGGAATTGACCCTGGTGAGATTGGGTTGTCTACAGAACAGATTTTGTGGTCCAAACCTCACCTCTAGGTGCCCTGGGGGGAGCTGTTATGGAAGCCCCTTATGGTAATGAATGGGGTGATTAGAGATGCAGGTGAGGAAGGAAGAGGACCAGGAGAGACATACCTTCCCACGCATGCCTATATATTCTCTTGTTAGAGGCTGGATATATTTCTGCCTAGCAACGAAATGTTCTGGCAGCACAGAATTCCACATTCCTTGCTGCTCAGGGAACAATGATTTGGGTTAACTCGATTAAGCCCCAGCTGATCCACAGCAGGAACAGTTCCATGTCTCTCAATGAACTAAGGGAACAGAATTTCATGAATGGGATTTGTTTGCCTGACTCGTGGAGCTGAGTTGTCAGGGGGTGAGGAAGGGCAGACTGGAACATCAGCGTGCCTGGCCAGCTCCTAATTTATTTCTAGTGTTTTTCACTCTAGAGGGGTTGTGGGGGTGTCTGTGACACCGAATCCCCCTCTTTGCCACCCTGCTCACAGACCACACAGGCATAGACAAAGCTTGGTGGTTGTCCTTGCCTAATGGAACCATCTTAAAAATGTCAAAACATCTTTATGCAAAGAGCCGGGAGCCTGCCTGTTTTAACCCCCGAGGGATAGTGTCTTGTTTCCACAGCTGGAGCCGGATGTTCACATCTGTATAAAATAGTATCCGTTGGATGTTGAGGACTATGCGTGAAATCATTAAGATGGGTTGTAAAGGCGGATTTTGATAGCTTCCGTCCAGAATTGTTATGCCTTTCTTTGAAGGAGGGGGGCATAGGAAGGAGAGCCATGCATTTCATACAATTAGTCCTTTGTTGGGAAATTTGTAAATGGGCTACTCTGAGTCCAACTAGGTGTCATTTAATGTGCGCTTGTCTTATTTCTTGAAGATAATAACATGTTGGTCTCCCTCGTCACACCAGTTAAGGTGACTAGCACTTAATAGA
>NW_005324495.1:0-1522 GCF_000412655.1 Myotis brandtii | reverse complement strand
GGGCCTCACTTCAAATACGAGCTGCTGCTTTTCTCCCGGATGGAGTCCAGGCCCAGCTAACAGCGGGCTCTGGGTTCTCTCTTGAGAAAGTCAGGGTTCAGGAGGGCAGCTGGCTCCCCTCCTGGCACTGTTCTCAGCTGCGGGGGGACTGGTGCGTGGGCACTGCCAACAAGAGAATCTCCCAGCGACGCTGCCAGGAGAGGCTGGGGAGGGAGCTCAGAAAGAGAGCCAGGTTTGTTTACTCTTGACGTGACTTCTCTGGTTCCGCTCAAGTCTCTAAAGACCCATTTGAAAAAGTTTCAAAAGCTTCTGGAACACCAAACTGTTCCTACTAAAAAGTGATGGCCTGATTTTCATTATAAATTATTCAGAATGTTTTGAATATCTTCCTTCACAATAATCTGTTTCAATGAATGTGAATGTACTTGGTACCTGCCCTGGGCCACCGGAACTCCTCGTGAAAGATGTGCTTCTATGTGAACGAGGATTTATAAAATCATACGGTGTGATTTTAAGAGCCTGTGTCTCACTGGGCATGAGGAAGAGGTGCTGGGTGTGGAGGATCAGTGAAGATTTGCCCCGACTCTTCTCCTTTGAATGAGAAGTGGAAAGGCAATGAGAAGTTTCCACCTTCTGTCTTTCCTTGCAGAGCTGCTTGAACCAGCATCCGGCAGCACTAGCAACCCCCGGGCCTGTAGCTGACCACATCCCCTTCATAGGGCAGCACCTTCAGCCTGGAGTTTTCGTCCTTCAAGACAATCTCGCTCTTGCCCAACGGAGGGCTTGAAGGTTGGGGGTTGACATCGAGGATGGAGGCCGCATGTGGAGGCATCAGCACAACAAATGCCTCCACTGGAAATTGCAGCGGAAATACTGACTGACACAGAGAAGTTAGAGTTGCTCTTGGGCTGGGAGGTACAGTGGTTAGAGGCACAGACTCTGGCGTCCTAATCAGGCTCAAACCCTGCAGGCTCTACCCCCCTCTCGCTGGGCGTCCTTGACTAATTTACCTCACCCAGATATGCCTCAGTTTCCTCATCTGTAAAATGGGGTAAGGCAGAGCTAATACCCAATCCATAGCAGGCTGCAATGACAGCAGAGTGTAGACACTTGATGACAAGCACTGGGCCTGTCCTCAGGGCTCCGTAAATGCAAGTGGTGCTATAATTAGGGGAATGGCCTGGACTTGGCGACATCACAGAGCTGTGGGTCACAACCCCACCTGCACCCCGTAATCACCGAGGGCACCGCTAAGGCACACCCGTGCCCAGGCCCACCCCGGAGACGGGCTCAATTTACAGTTTAATGTGTAGCCTGGGTTGAGACCCTCCGATTTTCAAATCGATAAGGGCTTTACTAAAAGCGAAACCAACGCCCTCGCTTTACAGGTGGTGACTCGTCTCAGATCATTTTCACTAAGTGGCAGGGAACACCGGCTCTCTCCCCCACGGAATGTATCAAAACCGGGCGTGTTTCCTCTGCTTATTTTAGGCCAGTGATGGCGAACCTTTTGAGCTCGGCG
>NW_005324494.1:0-1521 GCF_000412655.1 Myotis brandtii | reverse complement strand
GACACACACCCTCTGCTCATTTAACCGCTACATTCTTCCTCCTGTGGCTATGATACTCTTGGCTCTTTCCTTATTCTTCCTTTGTAAGCTCATTTTGGGCATCTGCAATGCTTCCTTGCTTGGCCCAGAAGTTCAGAGTGGAGGTGGGCAGTGGGATGGAAGGCACTGGCTTGCCACAGAGCCTTACCAAGTCCTTACTGTGGTGGAATAACCATTGCTCAGTGGCATGTGGGGTTAGAAATCTGTCACCAGCTGCCAAATTGACTTATCAAACCTTGTACCAGAAACTGATGCCTATAAACTTGGTTAAATTAAAGTGCAGTGAGATAATAAACAACCTCAGAAATGGATACTCCTGTCTTCTGGTCAGCGTGTTCTCTCTTTAAGGCAAAGTGTGAGGAAGCCAGGTTCCCCTCGGCAGGTTGCACACTGAGCCTGGGGCAGGACAACAAGGAGCAGGCTCTGTCATTGATCTCCACCATGGTGGCGTATCTTTTGGTCTGGATTTGAAAATGATGAGTTTGTGGGCCAGTGTTCCTTCTCCCCACGGGTAGTGCTTGCAAGCTTGGAGAGCACTGCCACTATTTGTCTCTATGCTTCTCTTTCATCTCTGTTTCATTAGCTGATTCCCATCACACCATGCCCCACTGTATGCCCACCTCACACCTGCACCTGTCCCCATGCCCTCATTATTCCCTATTTTAGTTTTTCTTTGGGGTACAGTCATATCTTAACAAATATGAGAACCCTCCTATCCACAAAGTTATTAGAAACAGATCATATAAAGAATAATTAATTCAACTTATATTACTGTCATTTGCAATCTTATTTCCGAAGGAAATAATGATTGCCATAGGTGCCCATTTTCTTCTTTTTTTATGCTATGTCTTATACAACGTTGTCATGTGGTTAAAGGAGCATTGATTTTGTAGTCATAAGATTTCAGAGGCAGAGAGATCTGCCTCTGGTTAGCTATGAGATCTTGGGTAAGTTATGTATACCAAACTGAGCTTCAGTTTTTTTTATTATTGATAAAATGGACAATAATAGCAATACCTACCTTTAATGACTAGCATTGGGGCTAATTTCTAAGTTCTCATCTCTAGCCCCCATCTTGCTCCTGAGGTCCAGAACACTATTACCAATTGCTTGCTAGGAAATCCTGCCTGGATGGCTCACTAGCAACTTAAACTCAAATGTTCTGGAGATAAATCATCTTTTCCTTTAACTGCTGCTGCATCTCAGTAACAGGGTGGTATTAGGTGCTCAGTGGGACTTATTTAAAAACTGTGATGAAGGCCCAAAGCTGGAAACAGAGATTCCAAGCAGTCCACATCCTAAGAGCAGAGAGCATGCTGTTGTACAAGTCAGGCACGTTCCCTCAGGGCTTGATGAATGGTTTCAGCTGAATCTGCTGTGCCAAGCCCTCTCCAGCTCCCCATCCTTTCACCTGTCTCCGTTTCTCTCCAACCTCTTTCTCTATCCTTGTCCTAGGGCAGTGATGGCGAACCTATGACATGC
>NW_005324493.1:0-1521 GCF_000412655.1 Myotis brandtii | reverse complement strand
CACCAATAATATGACTTGCTTTATTGTACTACTTGCTTTATTATGGTAGTCTGAAACCAAACTCACAGTATGTCTGAGGTATGCCTATATCTCTTACTTATTTCAATTTCTTCCCATCTCTATTATGATTACATTGATTCTTCATTTCAGGCCTTTATCAAATCTTATTTGCATTACTACAATATCCAATTCATACTTCTCTATTTACAGTTTTACCTCCTAGTATGACTGTTACCCTGCCTCTTGCTTTTGCTTAAATCCTTTAATAACATTTTGGGCAACATAGTTTGGCTTACCCAACTTCTATTTCTACCTACCTCCAGCCTCCATTCTACCTTGCTTGATTCCACCATTAGGACTATAAGATCTAATGACACATAGCAGAACTGTACTGGGTGGGTGTTGGGAGAGCTTTCGCTTTCTCCATGAAGGGAAGATGACATGCCATACAAAGGAAAAGGGATAGCACTGCTACCATTTTTCCTCTTCCTGCTTCTTCTGTTGAACAGATATGTGGAACCTCCACAGACTTCTTATGGTCAAGAGGAAATCCAAGAGAAGGCAGGGCCTGGCCTCTGATGGAGGAAAATTGTGGAACCAATCCCAGCAGTCACACTCCTCGGTACTTTTTAGTGGGTAAAAATAATGGGCTTCTATTTGTTGAAGTTGGACATTTGACTGTTTCTTCCCATTAAACTCAAACATCTTTATTTGATGAGCAAAATCTTGTATGATGTTTCCTGTGGTGTATCTTTTCTAGCTTCCAATGCTACATCATGCAGGCAAAGATCCTTGCACTTCTCCAGGTCCTTGAACATAACTGTGCTTTTGAAATGTGTTCTTTTGGCAAATGTTCTTTCCTTTGGTAGATTGTCCTTTTTTTCTCAGATGCCACTTCTTTTCTTTTAAGATTTTGGTCAGATATTTCATTCTTTAGGAACTAGATGCATGAAAAAGCCTCATGTGAAGGTAATCTTGTGAGATACACCTGGAATGAAATGAGGAAAGCAAAATTGGGTGGAAAGAGAAACTGTTTGTCAAAAACAGTTGAAACTGAGTTCTCAGCCAATCCGATCAGGAGTTATGAATCTGGGATGGCTCCTCAAAGTTGCCCAAATGGAGGCCAGACTTTAAATTCCCACAGAACCTTGAGTGAAACAGTTCTGAGCATCGGAGGGCAATTCTTAGTGATGCAGGCAACTCTGAATGCTTTTTCAGCAGCCACATATTCCAGCAACTAGAAATGACTGTGTTAAACTTGAGGGGTTTGGGCGGAGCAGGAAAGTACCCACTACTCTGCTTCTCTGTGCTACCACCGGTGGTGGTGGGCTGGTCAATGTGAAAATTTATTTATTGATTTTCCTTCAGTAGGTTGTGGGATCCTTGAAGGAATAGATCATTTCTAATTCTTTATTATACTCTCAGTTCCAAACACAAGCCAGGTGCAAACAGGTTTAATGAAAATATCATCCTATAAAAGTACTTAGAAACAAACTCATAGATACAGAGAACAGACTGACA
>NW_005324492.1:0-1521 GCF_000412655.1 Myotis brandtii | reverse complement strand
AAGCGTGCTTGGTATTTCTTTGGTCTTCTGCAATAATTCCAGCTACTGGCATCGGCACACTTTTGCAGTACCCTTCCATTTTGTGCCAGTTTGTCTGTGTGACCATCAGAATATGGCAGATGAATGTGAGCCACTTCCAAGATTAGGTTTTAAAACATACTGTGCTGTCCATTTGTCCTCTCTCTTTTGCTGTCTTCCATTCTCATCACTCACTCTTGGGGAAGAAATGTCATGGGCAGCCCTCTAGAGAGGTACACGTGATGACAATGAAGCCTCCTACCCCTAACTTCCTAGCAAGTTTGAAACAGGTCTTCCAACCACAGGCAAATCTGCAGATACATACTACAGCCCCACTCAACAGCTTGACTGCAATCAGATGAAACGCCCTGAATGTTACCGTGCAGCAAATTTCTCACACATTCCTGACCCTCAAAAACGTGTGAATGATATATTTTTGTTATGTTTAAGGTGGCAAGTTATGGCAATATTTGTTATGCAGTTATAGGTCCCTATTATAATTAGGATGGACTTTGTGGCATAATATTATTCATGCCAGTAAATTAAATCCTGAGTTGATTAGAACAGGAAAATAGAAGACAAATGAAAAGACACATTTTAGTAACTTGCTATGTACCAATCCTCCTTCCATTTGCTTTTTATGCATTTCCTCATGAGATGACACAGGTATTCTTTGAGGAGAGCAACTGTTTATATATATTCTTATTTTATAGCAACTTAAATCTTCAAGCAACTTGTCTAATACCATACAGCTAATAAGTAATGAGCCAAAATTCAAACCCTTTCTTATTTATATAAATAAGTATTGGAAGAATAAATGAATAAACACGTGTTCACATTTTATGGGTTACTATAATTTCCTACTACTTTTCCCTTGCCTTTAAGAAAATTTGGAAAGATTCTAAATTAATCCTAAGAACATATTTTCCTTGTAGTTGCCCAATAAATGGAATCAAAGAAAAATATCCCAGACAGTTCATGGGTTGGCATACTTTACTAGTCCAGATGTAGTTAAAGACTTTATAGTGCAAACCTTTGCAAAAACTGTCTTTAAACTACTTTTTCTGGCCTTCTATGTGTGAGTGACTTTTGAGAAGTATTTCCTTTTGACCTCTTATGAGGTTTCCAGCAATAAATGCCTAAGAAAAACCCCTCCAGGAGAAAGTTGGAATTCCTGAAGTGGGATTCACTTCAACACAGTTAAAAAAAAAAGCCTTTACAATGAATTCAAGCAAGGGTAAAATAAACATTCAAATGGAATCAAAGAGAAAAAATGAGAGAAACAGTAAAGTAACATCAACATTCAAAAACTTAATTTATAAATAAGAATGCAGCTGAAAACTAAGATCAACATTAATACCCAGTGTTAAAACCTTGGCAGATTGTCTTAAAGCTGTATTTTTATTTAAGAGTCAATTTAGCCTGAACTGGCCTGCCTGCATATATTTTGTACTCTGTCTTTTATGTACCATATGACCTGGGGAAGTTATTTACCCTGTTTGC
>NW_005324491.1:0-1521 GCF_000412655.1 Myotis brandtii | reverse complement strand
GATTTAATTCCACGCAAATAAAAATCACTTGTTCTCCCATGTGGGTCTCAGAAAATCATTTTTCTCAGTATGTAGCAGAAAGAAGGAGGCAGGTTCATGTTTATGCTCTCTACTACACTTTTTATTGTTTTCACTGACTTTTTTTTTCCTTCTCATTTTTCCTCTCTCTGTGAGTTGAAATTCAATTTAAAGCAAGGTAAGAATGAATGAAGCACTGAACCCAGCATTGTACCACCAACATACTTAGGGTTTTCAATGACCAATTTTTCACATTGTTTCAAAGGAGTGAGATATTAGTATTCATCTCACATTGCAAGTAAGCTGAAAAGGCACAGTTACACTTTTCAGTCTGCTTGTTTTTATTTGAAGTGTAAAACTCTCACAATGTAGTTACAGAGAGGAATACAAAATGCACAGAACAGAAACTGGATTGTTTCCTGTTACATTCAGGACCTATGTACTAGGCATCTACTGGAATGGTTTTACTTGGACTTCATAATGTCCTCCATTTTAATGGGTTGATTAATATGCATAAAAGGTATTCATGTCCTAAACAGATATTATATGGAGGGAAGGGGTAGAGAGAGAGTATTTCTGACTCTTTGTTCATACATTAATCCTATATATAAAAACAAGCCAAATGTAACATTAACCTTAGTTTTTGAGCTCTATAGTGGTTTGATTGAAATAAAATAGGAAAGAAAACCCTATAAAACATTTTAGACTATGTCCTGCAACTTCAAATATGTTTTACCCAATTCTCCTATAAATAAGTGGGAAAAAATGTCAAAGCCCAACTCTTATGTAGACTAATATTTCACTGCTGAGCTCGGTGCTCCAAGGGAAGGATGTGCTGCTCAGAGCTGGGACATTCGAAGGGTGTCTCCATCAGAAGCTATTGTCTGGGGACTGGCCCCTCCTGCAAGCCTGGCTGGTACCACCCTCAGTGAGAGACTCTTTTGGTCAGTGCTCCTAAGCCCCGTGGCTCCACCCTGTTGAGTTGCTCCTGCAGAGGGATGCCTGGCTGCAGGCAACCTGAACCTGTGCCACACACCTCCTGGGGGAGCTAGAGTTGAAGATTCTGGCAGAGCCTGAGTGGTTTTGCTCTGGAGTAGGGGCCACTTTCCCCTCATTGGGTGCCTCACCACAGGATCCTCAGGAAGGGAAACGAATAGTCCCATCTTTCCGACCCCAGTCACTCCATCCTAACAAACTCATGAATTGTGGAAAGGTCTGTGCATCATGGCCAACATAGGCCCACTTTACAGTCTTTGTTCAGAAGGCTCTGGAAAAAGCCCAGGCAACCTATGTGGGAGGCAGAGCAGCTGACAGGTGAAGGAGAACCTCAGGGAGCCTCGGACCTTTTATAGATCTGCCCGCAGCTCTAAGCTGGAGAAAGTTGACCCTTGTACACAGTAGATGTAGCTACAAACTGTGAATAGCGTGGTAGCTCCATAGAGGTAGCCCCAGGCAGATTATTAACCTCTGACATCAACCTGTACCTGAATCCTGCCCAAGTGG
>NW_005324490.1:0-1521 GCF_000412655.1 Myotis brandtii | reverse complement strand
TTTTTTTTCTGTCTTTGTTTGTTGCTTCTTAATCTGGGCACACATACATACCTACTCCCACACTAATATGTCTACGACACCTATTCCAGGGCTCATCCTCATCTACAAAACTACTTGACATTCGAAATATGAAATGCCTATTAATTAACTCTGCTCCATCTAACTATGCTTAACCAGGATCAAAATTAGGCTCTGAGGCTCTATTATGATGAAAAGGGATGACTAACTAGTTACTAGCTGAAGAGATCTTTAGATGATTATAACGTAAAAGGACCTGAGAAATGCCGGGATTTGGTTCTACCTCATTTGTGACATGAGGAAATGGGACACTGAGACACAAGGGGCCTGCGCTGTGTTCGGCGCAGAAAGGTCAGTAATACCTTCAGTCACTCTGCCTCTTGTCACGTGCCAGAGTATGAATTTACCCCCACACCCAAGTTCTTCCACACATCATGGGCCAAAGGGTAGGTCACACAACCTCTCTGAACTGCTGTTTGCTGTCCCAAGTGTCCCAAGCCAGCCCCAACTGTGGGAGAGGCACCACCGGCCTTCCTGCACGGTGCATTCTAAGTGGAAGGCACGGAATAGACGTTTATTAGGATTCCACTGAATTAATATTGGCTGACAAGAAATTGCGCTTAATCCACACAGAGGAAATACAACTGTTACAATGTGGAGCCTAGTAATAAACTTTTTGAAATAATGCATCTCATATATTAAGATTAGGTAAAAACAACAGGTGTTCTATGATGATATGTTGCCTTCATTCTCATTGAACTGTGTTTATCTGCCAACAATAATTAATGTCATTTTTATTTTTAATAAGCCTAAATGGCCTGAAAATGATGATGTTTTCAGGGAAATTTATTCAATAGAAAATTTAAGGATTTGATGATGTGTATTCCTTTTACATTAAGAAGAATGGTGGCTAGTTAAAATACGAGGATTGCCAAGTTCTTAAAGTTTGCTTTCTCACTGAAGCTGTCTAGCATCTTCCACAATGCGTTTTTGAAAATGATCATTTGTGCGGGACACTGGATTAAACAACATTAAGAAAATTTTATTGTTCAAACACTAACAGACATTTTGTTAATGTCATTTTGTGACTCTAGAAGATTGGGGGTTGAGGAACAGGGCATAGTACGCAGCAATTTCCAATGCGTTTCACGATATTTTCTTTAGAATATTTCATTGTACTAGTGTTCTGGGAAAAATTTTGTACCTGATCTAGTTTAATGCTCAGGTACTCTAACTGAGTAATAAAAAGGTAAAGCAGCCTACTAGTGTGTCACCCTTAAAAAGGGGAAAGAGCAAAGGGCTTGACAACTTAAGCCAAAGTTGTGTTGTGGTGTAATGTGTGTTTGTGTTGTTGTGTTTTCACGTTTCTGTGGTAATCTCAGTAGTCATCATGGTTCTCACATTAAGATTTTTTTTTTACTCTTTCAACTTTTCACTAGGTGTTAGAAATAGTTTACAGCTTCTTAGATTTCAGGTCTCAACTAAGTCAGGTAACAGGAATTA
>NW_005324489.1:0-1521 GCF_000412655.1 Myotis brandtii | reverse complement strand
AACCCTCCTTCACTCCGATTGTGGAGAAAATACAAAAAGGAATTGCATTTTCTCTTTAGAGATGGCTGATTTCCGAGAATCAGAGAACCCACATCGCCTTCAGCGCCTGTCCTGTTTGTGTGGCTGCTCTCACTAGCACAGAGCCCGGCCACGAAGATTCCAGCAAGAGCTTTCCCAGTGAGGAGCTGTGTGAGCTGGCAGCCCAGGCCGGCGAGGTAGGAACCACGGGGGTCTGGAGGGTTGGACTCCGCCCCAGATTCCTTGCCTCTGCTCACCTCCAGTTGCATTTGGTAAAACCCAGGGAGGGCTGGGCTGGCGGTCTGAATGCTGGTGCCCGTCTCGTTTTCTCAGTGACCTTCCACAAGTCCAAACGGCGCATCAGCAAGTTGGTCTCTGGGGCCTAAAGATGCCGCCTGCCCTTCCTCCCTGGAGGCTGGTACCCATGTCAGAGCTCCCAGCCTCTCAAGTATCAGTGACTAAGATGCCACAGGTGTGTGATGGCCCCGGGAAGACGTTCTGGGCGAGGCCGGGCTTGACTGCTTTACCTGCGGCTCCGGAGTAGCCGTTGAGCCCTAGAACCGAGGAGTTATTCTCCAGCCTCTCGGGGTGGAACGTGTCCGTCTTGGCCCCGTAGGCCCTGCCACCTCCGCCAGCCGCAATGATCAGGGGCACTGGCACGCCGTCCTTCATCTGGCCGGAGAGACATTGAGAGATTGACAAACGGGGCTGGGCTTCCCTCTGAGAGCCAGAGCCCTGGTTTAACGTGTCTGAGTGTGTGCCTGGCAGCGGCTGACACCTCGGTGGGCTGAGGGCTCTGAACTCAGGTTACAGCAACCCGGGGGCTCAAGCTCAGATGCTGCTCATGCAGCCCCTTTCCTGAAGCTCACAGAGGAGCCACAGAGGTTGGGTGCTGGTGGCAGGAGGTCTCTTTGCTCTCTCCTTCCTCTCACTCCCTGGGGTCTCTGGCTCTGACCCCCACAACCTCCCGAGCAAGCACTCAGCATCACTGTCCCTGTGGGGGGCGCCTGGCAGGGAACGTCCACCTTAGGACAGAGGAGGGCACGGTGGACCCTCTGGAGCGCTGAGGCAGGCATGGCCAAGGCCTGGGGTTGAGTCGGGCTGGTACAGCAGCGAGAGAAGAGCCTGCCTTTCTTGGACAGACAGGGAGCCCGATGTCCTGATGCCTCGGTTTCCTCATCCTTAAATGGCACTAAGTGGCATTTGGTTCCTGGGGCTGTCGCGAGGCAACCCCATGACACGCAGAAGTCACTGCCCCTGGGAGCCGCCTCAGCCCACCTCACCTTAAACACGTAGGTGGCTCCGCCCCCTCCTCCGCCCCCTCCTGCCCACTCGTGCACGCTTCTGTTCACGCGGATTTCTTCCTCTATCACGTTGTTCTCTCCAATGCAGACTTTCTGGATTAATCGGTTTGTCTGCAGAAACAAAAAGCAGCTCAGGTTTGTGTCCAAGTTTCTCTACTTCCCAGCAGACAGATCTATGTTTACAGATAGGGTCTGCCCT
>NW_005324488.1:0-1521 GCF_000412655.1 Myotis brandtii | reverse complement strand
AGTTAAATCATTGACAATAAAAAAGGAAGGTCAACAGAAACTTCATGCATACAATCTACTGGTCAATAATCTCAAAAATAAAAATACTTGTAGGTAGCAGATGATAAGATAAATGGATTATGTTTGGTACTATACCTCCTGTCCATATAGTCCCCTGTGTCCCTGAAAATAGAAAGGACAGCAGCGGTTAGTGTAAGAAAAAAGAATTAATGTTGGGAAGACTTCACAATGTCTATTGTGACCCTTACCTTAGGACCTTTGGCGCCATAGCATCCCTTAGTACCTTGTTCTCCCACTGGTCCAGTGGCTCCTCTTTCTCCCTGAGAAAGAGCACAGACCCAGGTGAGCTTTTTATATTGTAATCTGGAATCTGTCTTGAAAATTTGACAAGTTTTTGTGTTGGAAAAAAAAATGTGTGACTGCTCATAGTTTACAATCCAGAATTCATGTTTATACAAACTAAGAATGGAAGTAAATCAGACCTACTCTGTTGACAACTTTGTTTTGCTTTAGATCTCATGTGGATGCTGTCATGGGTAGAACAGTATTCAAATAAAACAACCAGCAGTTAAGATGTAGTCTCAAGATTTAAGGAGGCATTCCAGGAACAGATAACAAAAATTCAGTGAGACATCAGAGAAGGATGCTTCAGATATAAACCAAGCAAGAGGCATGATTTCTAGACCAAAATCCATTGTCCTTCTCTCTTTTACTTAAATAAATACTGCTCCTGCAGTCCTTGTCATGGTGAACCCACCAGTCTGTACTTCTTGTGAGCTGGAAACAAAGGTGTCATCTTCAGCGTCTCTCTCCCTAGTAGTCAGTAAGTTATGTTCATTCTACTTCCATTCATACTGTCCCCCATTCATACTAAGATTAAGACCACTTTGCCTTGCACCTACTACTGCATAATTCCCACCTGTAATCCCTGCCTTATCATCATCCATAATATCGCCTGGGTATGCTTCCTAAATCCATAGCCCCATCATTTTTACTTCTATGCATGACATCATTCAATGACTGCCCACCACCTGGAAGGCACCTTCAAATCTTTCATAGGGTATTCAAGACTCCCAGTAATCGAAGTCTTACTTGACATATAACCTCCTCTCACTGTGAACTGGGATCCATCCAGGTTGACCACGTGCTATTCTGCAAACATACAATTATGACTCATGCCCTTGAAATCACCGTTCTCTCTGTAATAGAATGTTCTCCCCAACAAACTTTGCCTGGATAAGTTTCTATTTGTCCTTCAGATGTCTGCCCAAGCATTAGCCTTCTTCTTCTAAGCCCCAACTACCACCAAGGATGTTAGTTGAGGTTGTTAGGTATTTGTTCTGCTCCACTCTGTCACACTGCATCTCACTGTACCTCGAGTACGGTCCTTGTGTGTAACAGCTGAAAACACGGTTGTCTCATCTGCCTTCCTACTAGCCTAGACGTTACCTGAGATAGGAACCATATTTGATTTTTATTAATTTTTATTTCTAGGGCCTAACACTGTGCCTGTAATGAATA
>NW_005324487.1:0-1520 GCF_000412655.1 Myotis brandtii | reverse complement strand
CCCAAAGTCGATCCTTTTCTCAAAATCGTTATTTGCATCAGTGATGCCATCGTCCAACTCCTAGCTCCTCAGGTTCAGAATTCAGGTTATTTATGATTTTTCCCTTTTTTCCTACATTTAGTCAATAACCACCCTGTCAATCTACTTGTTATCCATTTCTATTGTCCTTGTCTTAGTCCAGAATTGATCACATCTCACCTAAACTACTACAGGGGTGCACCAAATGGTTTTTCCTTAGAATAATACAACACAATAATATAATCCATCCTAAGTACTATTACTTATTTAAATGTAATAATTATTGGTGCCATCAAAGTTCTAAATTTGAGCTTAGCTATTAAGCCCTTCCAACTCTGACCACTCTACCATTCAAAACCTATTTATCTATAGGACTCTATTCAGATATTTGCAAATATTTAGATCTACTTGATATATTTCTACTCCCACAATTCATCTGTTTCTAATTAACAAATATTTTAATCCCCTATGCCATTATAAAGTAATTTCACAAACACAAAGCTGTTGTGAATACCTCATGTTATTATTGATTCTGTACACTCAAGACATGTGTCACCTCAAAAAGTAACACGTCAAGAAATTTAAGTCATTTTGGTATTTCACATTCAATAGTAAGAAAAATCACAATAATATTACATATTTATGATACCTGGAAATAAGATAGCTAAACTTGAAGAGTTAAAATAATAAAAATATTTTAATTATACTATTTGTATATTGCAACAAATAATAATAACCACAGTCAAATTCTGCAAAAGGTAAAACTATTCAATGTTATATAGACTTAACCATTGCCAATACATCTATTTTGAATGTTAATCAATGCACACTCTGATAGAGACATAATTGCCTATGTTGCTATTTCTGATAAAATAGTTTTATATACATGTTTTTAGCAAACTGGTTCTATGACTAGGAAAATATAAATTTTCAATTATGTTTATTTAAGTAAATTATGGGTAAAAAATGGAGTTTCATGTTACCATTGCTATTTGCAACCTTAAAAGAAGAGACAGCAACTCTTGCTAATCCATGGGTACGAATAGTATAATGTCTTCTAGGATTTAGTACTTACCATAAAAAATTCTCCCATATAAAATTATTACTATTCACTCTAAGAGAAAAAATAATCATCACATAAACACATGTCATGGCTATGTACACATCAGAGCAATTAAAGAGAACTGTGATCTTAATCAAATGCCAAATCCAACATAAGACCTAATATAGGTACATAGCTGCTCAAAAATTCTATATTATTTTGGCACCAACATATTGGTTTCAAGCTTTTAAGGGCTGTGAAGATTTAAAATGTAGGAAAATGTTACTTTATAATGTAAAATTATAAAGTCCCTTTGCTTAGAGCAGCTGTATAACTAAGGTGTGTTGTCTTATGGAAGTTTTCCTTAAGAGTATATTTTTATATTACATTAATTTAGAGTTTTAGCCCATTTACCACTCTATATATTAACTAGAGGCCCAGTGCATGAATTTGTGCACAG
>NW_005324486.1:0-1520 GCF_000412655.1 Myotis brandtii | reverse complement strand
AAAAAAAAAAAATGCCACTTTAGCCCAGTAAATTTAAGTAAAACAGAGCAAAATAAACATTCATCCTTAAAATAAAACTATGTTACTATTTTTTAAAGTTTTGAGATATATTCGTACTCCAAACAATTCCTGCTTATTTTCCATCCACTTTTCCTGCCCTCAGGGAATAGTTTCTCATCATCTGAGGCTAACTTAGTTTACATTATTCCTCAAGGGAATTTATCATTTTTTCTGAAGTTTCTGGAAAATAACATTATCAGAAGAAAAGAGAGTGTTGTGGTTAGATAACATGAGGAAGGAAAGCATTGACTCCTGTTGGGCAGATACATTTACTATAGAACATCTCATCTTTTAACATGCTAATGTGTATTAGGACTCCAAAGAAAGTATATAGCAAGTAGTATTTTATAAAATTATATTACTCTGGACCCTTTATTTAAGGTCCTACAAGATTAGTCTTCTGAGAAATACAATTGGGAGAAGATGAGCTGGTCCAGGTACTTAGAAAGAAAAATGATGAGTTCTAAGAACAAGCATGGCTCACTAAGAAGTCATTTCAATTACTCCATTTCCATCCAGTTTCGGGGTGTCACCGGACTGGTATGCCTAGGAGTGTAGCAGGGAGAGTATATCTGAATTTCAGCAAGGCATTTCATCATGAAGCAAAAAATGTGGGCTGGATGATAGTTTAATTACTTGGGAGCACATCAGGTTAAATAAGTTAATAAAAATGATTATGTATTCACTGGATTTTTGCCTCTAATGACCTACTCTCTCCAACTACTTAATCATTAGCCTGCATGAGGACATAAATGCATTTTCACAGAATCTGCAGGAGAGGACATGGACAACTGATATACTGGTTCAGGATTAGCAAAGTTTTTTCTATAAATGACAAGATACTAAATATTTTACATTAAGTGGACCACACATTCTTTGTTAAAAGTATTCAATTTTGCTGAGTTCCACTTACAGTAAAACAGGGATAGACAATGAAGCATAAAATACTGAACATGGTTGTGTTACAACAAAATGTTATTTACAGAACAGGCAGTGAGCTGGATTTTGCCCTTAGGCCAAAGTTTAATGAGCCTTTCATTAGTTGTCAGAAATGGAACAAAAGTATTGAACAGTCTGGTACAATTGGCTAAATTTATGAAAATAGTTTTTAATAGATATGCTTTGCATTTCAAGTCAACAATTTAATCTCATAAGTATTAGAAGGAAGAGGCATTGCATAACTGTCTGTGTTTAAGTTGATTGAAAGTTCAATGCTCTTCCATTTAATATACTTTCTAAGAAGACAGTGCTACATCTGTAGCAGTCTCCAGAGAAGTACCAAGTAAAACTTTGCTTGGGTCAAACCACACTTGGGATTTTTCATCAAATACTAGAAACTTCCATTTGAAAGGCACCTTGTAAGCAGGAGAGTATACACAGGGGCATGGCTGGTATGCTGAGATAACTGGGACCATGTTATAAAATAAATAGATTCACAGAAAGAAACTATTTAACCTGGG
>NW_005324485.1:0-1520 GCF_000412655.1 Myotis brandtii | reverse complement strand
CTTGGTGACAGTAGTGCCCACACTTACGGGAGCAGCATTTCCCAGGCTTGTGCCACCATGGTATTATCTCTGGTCATGCAGTTGCTTGGTCCAGAGAATTCTGCCTCCCAGGGAAGGTCTTTCCCTCATGAACAAACAGGTCGTGAACAAACAGAGACCACATAGCTCTTAAGTCTGTAGGTAAGCTAGGAAGGTAAGAAAAAATTCAAGGAACTGACAGATGTCGAGTGCTTAGCACACAGTACCTGGCACAGAGTAAACATGAAATAAGTGGTAGCGGTTGTGGTTAGTATGGCTGTATTAGTCAGGATGATTAATGTGCAGTTGCTACAACAGGCAAACCCTTAAAATCTCAGTGGCTTACCACAATGAAGGCTAATTTCTTGCTCATGTGGGCCAGGCAGTCCTCCCCTATTCGGAAACGACAACATCTGGAACACGTAGCCCCTTGGGTCACCACCACAGGAAGGGAAAAAGATGAAGGAGATGCATCAGCTCTGAGCTGCCTCTGCCTGGAAGTGACACCACAGCCCCTTTGCTCGTAGTCCATTGGCCAGAACTGGTTCAGGGGCCCAAGCCTGACTTCGGAGAGGATGGGAAATGTAGGGGACCACTGGGGCATTTGGTAAGAACAGATGAGCTCCCTCACCTCATTCCAAAAAGGATTTGGGACCATGTTTAGACAAGATTCATAAGAATGGCTTAGAGGCATTACTTAGCCCCATTCACCCCTAGTTTTCTCTTTGGCAAAACGGGGTACCAGAGCACCTACCTTTGAGGTTTGGGTGATGAATGTGACAGTACATAGGACCTGGCTGGCCCATTATGACTGTTCTAGAAAAATATTAGTTGAGCATGGAGCTCTGATCAAATTGGCTCTTTGGGTCTATCACATCATGGAGCACATTGAATTGACACACACAGCCCTGAGCTGTCATTTGCAGTTCCACCCTTTCTACACTTCTGGAGCTGGATTTTTGGACCCGTTGCTTTACTGTCAGAGAGCCATGCCTGCTCGCTTACCGGTGTGACTAGCGCCTAGCACATTGCCTGGCCTTGAACTGGTACTCAGTATGTGTTTGGTGAATAAACAATGGAATAGCATTTGAATTTGGCTTTGAAGGATACACAGGTTTCAAGCAAGTAAGGGAGGGGCCAGCAGAGTCTCTGAGCCTCCTCTCAAGGCTTCATGGTATGTTGGGCATCTGGGCCCTCGGGTTCTCAAAATATTAAATATTTCCCCTCTGACTTGGAGAGTAATGCTGACCAAATTGCTTCCATCCCTGCCTCTGTTTCTCCCTCAATAAAATGGGAGACAACAGAGCACAATTCGTCAAGATATCGATGCTGGAGTGCTTAGTTCAAATATTGGTTCAAACTTTTACACATTGTGTGTTTGGGGATCATTACAGTCTCTCCCATCCCTGAAAAGGGCATATTAGTAGCACCTACCTTGTAAGATTGTTGTGGGGACTCGGGGGCAAAAAAAATGTGTAAACCATTAGCCCTGTTTGACTAAC
>NW_005324484.1:0-1520 GCF_000412655.1 Myotis brandtii | reverse complement strand
ACAGAACTGAAGATGCAACTGTCACATGGCCTTCTTCACGCCCTTCCTCTTCTCTCTCCTCCCCTTCTTTTCTTTGGTCCAACAGCTGAGCCCATGCTGTGTGCCTGGCCCTGTGTACATAGTGGTGAACCTGACAGACGTTGTCCCCTTCTTCACAGATTTTATAATCTAGTGGTGGAGGCAGATATTTAAAAAATGAGCACAGAAATCGAGAATTACAAATTGCAGTAAGTGCTGGTGGGGGGCGGATGTTGACACTACAGGGAAAAGTATGACACCATGAGAGGCAATGAGTGGGGACGGGGTGATGTGAAGGAGAAGACAACATCTGAGGAAACCACGTTAAGCAGAGCCCTCGAGTAAGGAGAAACGTGGGGGTGGAGGTTGGGAAGGCCCTGAGACTAAAGGACGAACAAGACCGACTCCTCTGAGGGACCAAAAAGCGAGTATTGATAAAGCTTCCTTAGCAAAGCAAGAGGGCTGGTCGGCCAACACATTGAAGTGATAGCCAGGGCCAGGCCACTCTGGCTAAAGGAAAACATGTAAAATGCCTGTTTAGAAATGAAGCCTGCAAAAGTAACAAAATCAACGATGACCCAAGAATGTGGCTGAACCTGAGTGACACATTACCCTACAGTGGTAACGTGTTGTCTTGTAATTATTTGGGGGAGCAGTGGCCATTTTTGTGTCAGCAACATTGAATCAGAGAAATGACAAAAGGAGGGTATGAGCTCACCTTTCTCAAGTGATTCTTTGAACTGTGAGGGCATTCCCCTGGGAAAAATCCAGGAGATTAATGATCCGTCTGCAGCATTAAGCCTAAAGTGTTCATTTAGGATACAGTGGTAGCTCAGAAGAATAAAAGACTGTGCTCTTTTGAATGATGGGCTGATGGAGGGTAATCAATAAAAAGGCCACAGGGCCACAGAGCTGTTTGCAAGGCTCGCAGTGAGGTAGGCAGGAACTGGCACATGAGCAGGGAGAGGCACACAGTGAGGAGGGAGCGGTGAGGGAGAGCCGGGTAATACCAAGCCTTCCTTCACACTTCCCCGAATCACGAATTACCAGTGAATTATCGCAACAGACCACACTGACGCTGTCTTCCTCTCTCTCCCTTCCAGCAACTCTGATTTATGAAGCAAAGTGGCCTTGAAGGGCAAGGAGAACTTAAAGTAGATTAAAGAATGTTGTGCAGCATTCTTTAGCATGAGAAACATTTCATCTTTGAAATGAAATAAGTTAAATGTGTTCCACCTCTTATGACGAAAAAGTCTCGTTTGTTTATGGTGACAAAGTATACATAACATAAAAATGACCACTTTAAGTGTACAGTTGGGTGGGATTAAGTATAATCACATTGTTGTGCAACTGTTACTACCATTCATCCCAGAACTTTTTCATCTTCCTCAGCTGAAACTCTGCACCCTTAAACCAGGGGTGGGGAACTTCCAGCCCACAGGCTGTATGAGGCCTGAGTAATAACTTGGTCTGGCCCTGCCAAGGCACTAGGGGTGAGTTAA
>NW_005324483.1:0-1520 GCF_000412655.1 Myotis brandtii | reverse complement strand
TAAACACTCATCTCCACAGGTGCATGAAGATGGGAAGGCCTTGGACCTAGACATTGAATGATAAAGAAAGTTGGCAGCTTCCAAGTGCATTTGGTTAGGGATGTTTCTGGACTAGCTCTGCGGTGGGAAGGATTCTGAAGCCACATCTCGACCAAGTGGGAAGGAGGGTCTTCCTTAGTTAGCCAGGTCAAGAGGATGCCAGGTATTTGTTGTCTCTGGCCTGAGGCACTGTCACAGTGAGTTCGCCTTAAGACAAAGGGTTGACTCTAACTATGGCATGCCAGGGCTCCACACACTCATGAAGGAAGTGGGCTGGGGGACAGAGAGGTCTTGCCTCCTCTCCTGAAACTAGACCACTTGAGCAGCTACCTGCATCACCCACATGTGAGGCCAAGTCCTGGGCATTGCTTCTGTTGAAAGAATAAGAATTGCTTGATTTTAGCTCCAGACATCTAACTGGAGATACTCAGAAAGATCAAAATGACATTGTTCTGTTGATCAAGAAAGGAATCTGTCTATAAGCCCACAGGTATTTAAATCCAGGAGACCTTGGTTATAGTTCCCACTTTGCCACTTATGTTCTGCATGGTCCAGAGCTACTGGTCTTACCTATCTGAGCCTCTGTTTACTTATCTGTAAAGTGGTTGCCTTGACTACATCACTATTTTCCAGTGGACCAATCCTGTGGCTGGGGAGGAAGTAGGAAGGGTAAAGAGGGGCTGGGTGAATGCAGCACCCCACACTCCACTTTAGGGCACAGACTGGAATTGTCCATATGACTTCCTACAAGGAGACATTTCTGCAATTAGAATGAGATCAGAGTTGGGAAAAGTGGGAGGTCCACTTATTTCTCTTTGAGAAGAAGGAACCCATCCAGGGGCTGAGGCAGTGTACAAAGTGGGTTTAAGCTTAAATGGTTGTGTATGGTTTTCACACTGAGGCCCTCCAACCTCAGAGTAAGCAAGAAGAGGTGTGGGCCATGCACAGAGCAAGCTTTGAAGCCAGGATTGGTGGGAGGCAGAGTGAAGCACAAGGTAAGAGGCGGGACCACACAGGTGCTCTAGACTTAAAAGGCCTCGAGGCCAAGGAGTCTGCTCTCTGGACTCCAACTGCCAACTTCCACACAAGGAAGGATTTCAGTGCTTGGACCTGAATCCTTTGTGCTCAGTCCCGTGGCTGGTGCCAAAGAGCATACCCACCTAGAATTGTAAGGTGAAACCTGTTTACAGGTGTGATGCTTGGCCTGCCGCAATCCGATGAGTTGGTTTTCTTTGTGAACGGGAGGAAGGTAAGTGTTGGGTGTTACGACCAGTGCTTGAGACCACAGGAAACTACTAGCTGGAGGGGAGCCTTTGTGGCCCATTTGGGTTTAGACTCCTCCAGAAAGGGAGAAGAAGCCAGGGACTGGAACCCATACTAATTTGGCCTGTTCCCCATTTAGTCATGGCTCTGCCTCCGGGATGTGGGCGACAGTAAAGCATTGGGGTTAATTGCATGTGCCTCGGTATCAGTCTTGGGTC
>NW_005324482.1:0-1520 GCF_000412655.1 Myotis brandtii | reverse complement strand
AAAAAAAAAATCAATAAAAACATATTTTTAAAAAATTTAAAGAGAGATCAAATAAAAAATACTTGAAATTTCATTGATTGTCATACACATACAAAAAAGTAGAGGAAGTTGGTAATAAGTTAATAAAAAAATTTTAAGTATGGTATCGGTTGAAAATTCTTTCCTTCCTACCTATATAAACTTAAAAGTATTTACACAAGGAATATTTATATGTTGAGTATTTATAAATGCATTTTTGTCTTGATTTTTGTTCTATCAGAGGAACCCACCAATGAACAGAAGAACTACCATGATACCTATGACACTATTTCCACCAAAAATAGACAATGCTACTCCTTTGATCATTACCCCAGCAGTCCCTCTTACCACCAACAGACGGGGAGATTCATGATTCTTGGAGAACTTCCTGCCAAATGCAGCTTCTTCCTTCAGGCATTCATACCAGCTGAAGATCAAAGATACCTATTATCTCCCTGCTCCTCATATCACAATGTACCCCCTTTCAATATCCTGAATAAAATGGCAATGCTTCATTGGAAATTTTTGTATCACTATATTATTTTCAAGGTGAATGTCATTTTCTGTCTAGTGCATTTTAAAGAGGGATCAGGAAGATAAGCAAAATAATCTAGGAAATAGGTTTTTTTCCCCCTTTGGGAAGTCATGTGCCTCACTAAGAATCAGAGGTTCTACAACAAAGGAAGAAAGGAAAACAATACTGGGGAGAGGCACGTAGCCTGCAGTCTCTGCCAAACCTGGGGAGGTGGTGAGTGACAGGATTCTGGCCCCAGCCTGCATTCAGGTGCTGCAAAGACGACTGGGATGTGTCCCGCAGGAGAAGTGGGTGTCCTGACCCTTTGAGTTAGGGCAGAAATTGATGAAGCCCAAGGGAAATGCTCTAAAATTCCCTTTGTTTTATTTTGGAGGTAAAGTGACAAGTTTCTTCCTAATCTGTCAATTCCGATGTACAAAGCAAAACGGAATGAGAAAGATTTTACAGGTGTTACATCTCTACAAATATGTGGTCCATGTTTCAGAATAGAGGACCTACTAAGAACAATGATCACAATCTATTACTCTGTTCTGTTCCTCTGTGGTGGAAAATTCGCTGCATGTCATTTATGCTGGACTTTGGCCTCATTTGGAAAGTTTCCCAAAACTCTCTTCTTATAACTGGCTGCAACAGGACCACACCTAGAAGTCAAAAGGAATGGAGTTTGCGTAGGAGAGAACATGCATGTGTTCATTAGAGGCCAAAGTCTCAGGCTTGGAAAGGATCTTACAGGCCATTGAATCAAATCACCTGGGAGCTTGTTAGAGAAGCAGACGGATCAGGCTCCACTCTGGACCTGCAGCTCAACAAGACCCCGGTGCTCCTCCACAACATGCAGACCTCTGCCCGACGTATAGACATCTGCCTGCATACCGCTGGCAACAAGAACTCCCTCTGTGCAAGAGAGCCCTTTCCACATTCCTTCTTTGGGTACCTTTGTTCTTGGAAAAGTATTCTCTGTATGGAA
>NW_005324481.1:0-1520 GCF_000412655.1 Myotis brandtii | reverse complement strand
TAGTAGTGTTTCCCACAGAATGGAGGCAGCGACCCACCTCTGCTAAGTGGCTGCAGAGGTAGCGTCATTCCTCCAGGTCATTAGAGACTGCAGCCCAAATCCTCAGAAGTCCTGCTCAAGGAAAGTCGCCTGGCTGGCTCTTCTCTGGAGGTCAAAGCTACACCCCACATGCCACCTGCCAGGACAGAGCTGCGGCCCGAGTGCTTCTCCGGCTTCGGATCTGCTCTCTCCTGAGGAGACTCCGTCAGTATTCTGACCACAGCACAGCTTTGCTTCCCTTGTCCACACTGACGATGTGGGAGCCGGAGGGGGACCATGCCACCGCATTGATGGACGAGCTTCAAAGGGAGAGGTCAGAACATCTGTGAGGCCTTAGTGAGCTCGGCACCAGGCTCCCTCGCTCCTGGGGGTTGTGCTTTCTCCACAGCTGTTTTACTCATCCGGCTGCTCCCGCTCACAGGCAGATACTTAGTAAAGAGCAGAAGAATGCAGGAGGAACCCTGCACTGTGTTTTAGGAAGCAGTTTGGGAATGAAAGGAGCAGGCCCGATCAAGTCTACCCTAAGCGAACAGCTCTGGGTGAATGAAGCAGAGAGGGACAGGACGACTGACTGAGGAGTAGAAATTGTCACTGCTTTTGAGGCACAGAGAGAGGTGGTTATGGAGGAACCCTGGGACTGTGTTCTAATTAGCAGTTGGGCCTGGGTGGATGGAGCAAAGCTAAGAAAAAAAGGAGCCTAGGGGAAGACAAGAGAATGTTTCTCTACTCTTTTCTCCAACAGCCACTATTCTGATTGCTCAAACCGGAAGATTCTGTATAAACATACCAGCAGAGCACTGCAGCAGGCTGCACTGGGGGGACTGGCTGCTTCTCTCCACTAACCTAGCTCACAGCAGAGCACATGAGTGCACACTGCCCTCGTGGGGCAGACTCAGGTCCATGCCTGAAGAGAGCATGACTCCTGGGATGAAGTCACAGGACCCGCTCACAACCTCAGAGGGGCTCCAGGGGTCATCTTACCCATGATGCTTTGAAAGGACCTTCTCCACTTTCCCAGAGAGCACACTCCAGACGTAGAGAGAGCCCTCCGCGGAGCCTGCTGCCACATAACTGCCGTCAGGGCTGGAGAACACAGAAGACAGGAAATGGTGTCAACCCCCCCGCTCCCCAGCATCCTCATGGACCTTCTGGCAAGAAGCAATGTTTAGTCTTCATTTATGAGACAAACACAGGACTGGTCCTGTATACCCAAAAAATCAGAACTTGACACTCACGACTGTTACACCAAAGCTATTTCACCCTGTTATCTTGGCCTCACCCACCCAATGAAGAATAGTGCCACTATGTTACTTCTTGAGGCCACAAGTCCCTCACTATCTCAGACTCCAACTCAGCACACACAGGGAGATCAAGTCAACCCCTGAATGGCGACGGGTTTCTTTTGTCTGGCAGACTGCCTGGTCGCATGGCTCAGTGAAAGTAGGAAAGAGAGAAGCATTAACTGTGGAGAAGTTTCTCTG
>NW_005324480.1:0-1520 GCF_000412655.1 Myotis brandtii | reverse complement strand
TCTCAGGAACCAGCTCAGGTCCTCCCTTCTCTCTGCAGCCTTATCTGCCGAGGCTGCAGGAGCCTCGCCCTTTCCTATTCTCTTGTTGCATTTCCTTCATGCTCAGGTTGGTGAGTCTCATCAGTCTGCTGTGTCTTATAATCCCTGGGGTCATGTGCCCCCGCACCAGACTGCAAGGCCCAACAGGGCAGGAACTATGTCCATCGTCTCTTCACCCTCAGGGGCCATTCCAAGGCAGGGCTCAGAGCAGGTGATCGGAAGTTCTGCTGGGTTGTGTGAAAGGTTCCAATGGGACAGATGCCCACATCATTGACCAGCGCACCACTGCCTCCTTGGCCTGCCCTGTCCAGACCCAGGGCTCTAGGAGGGGCCCTCAATGACTAGCCAGGACTTTCTTCAGAGGAGTTTGCAGGAGACCCACCTGGCCTTCCAATCATTATTGTGTCCTTTGGCTGGAACTACAGGCCAAAAAAAAAGAAGTATGTTAGTTTACTGCTTGATCTTTGCTCCCCTTAAGCAGAGTCAAATTTAAAGTGAATATTGATGACTTTACAAAGACCAGTGTTTGGTATTCACTGAAAACCATTGTGTATTCCCTAAATAGTTCGTTTTGTTTTCTAAAGTTCTAAAAAACTCGCTGTATTGAAATGCATGTTGTTGCATCGATTTTTCTAAAATACACCTTGTTATCTTTTCTTTGGTAATTGGTGACTGGTAATGACTTTGGCAATTTAACATGTTCTTGCAGACACTTTTCCCATTCCCCTTGATAACTGAAGTCAGGAGCGAGGGCCTGTCTGTCAATCTCTGACGCCTGTCAGCCTGCATGATTGACGGCTTTTGGTCCCACAATAGAGACCATTTTTGCAGCCCCCGTTCTGTTATTTTCCCCTCCTTTAATACTTGTGGGGGATGGTGTTTGCTTTATAATCTGCGTTTAAAATCCAACTTGGCATGAGGCCAGCACCAGAGAAATTATCACAATGTCTTGTTAGCTTTGCATAAGGAAAATTCTCCAGAGGGTTCCTTAAGCTATGATTCCACCTTCTGAAATTACCTCTGCTCAAAAATCTAAGCTTTCGCCTTCCTCCTGATCCTTTCAAATTCCAGGGGAAAGGCCGGGGGGTCTGCCCAGCCGTGCTCTAATAGAGGGCATGACCAGGGGGACCGTGTGCATCTGGAGTGGAGCCGGGCCATCCCTCTCTCCCGGGGCCTCGGTGTATAAGCCCCCACATAATGAGTGTGGGTCTGAGTGGCGGAGCTCAGCAGAAAAAGAGAAAGCCTTGGGTCTGCCGGGCAATTATATTCTTCACAAAACCACAGTAGACAGGAGCTTCCAGGGCGAGGAGGCATTAGGTTCAGCTTGACACCACTGGGTCAGAGGATTGTCTAGAGCTTCTGGAAAAACATGAAACAGGCAAAATCAATGAGGGTCAAGGATTTAACTGATGACATGCCTCTCTGCGGTTATGAATAGTTTGGGGTCCTCAGATCCACTTTAGAGCCTGGTAAAAACTATG
>NW_005324479.1:0-1520 GCF_000412655.1 Myotis brandtii | reverse complement strand
AGAGAGAGAGAGAGAGAGAGAGAGGTTATAGAGTGAGGTGAACCAGCTTCTTAAAGTAGCTTTATCTACAGAGGCAGACACTGCAGCCCTCACACCACAAACAACCCATCTTGGGGGGGTGGGGGGGCGGGGATAGAGGATGAACGGAGCCCAGTTTCCACTGCTGGCCTAAGCTAGGGTGTGGGGGGCTTCCGAGCTGCTCTTTCTGGACTCAGGCTGAGGGTCCACCTGATTAAGCAATCAGAGTTCTCTGGCCAAACTCATCTACAGCGGCCCGGAATGAAGCTGAAGCCTGCAGCAGAAGGCTGGCCCCTCCCCACAACAGCATTCCGGGCATCCCTGTCCCTTCCCCATCTCCTTTAAAATAGGACCCACACCTCCTGAGCACACAGGGTGGGCTCAAGGGTGACAGCAGGGCCAGGCCCCAGCGTCCTGTGCACAGCCTAGCCAGCAGAGCTCATCTTCAGACATGAGGCTAGCCCCAGACGGGCAGCAGAACCAGAGGTCACATTCGAGTAACTACTACAATTTTTTTAAAAATTACACACAAGGAGCTAGCGGTCCCCCACCTCATCCCTCCCCCAAGGAACACAGACAGGTAACACACAGGTAAGAGCACACTCACCTGCGCTCAGGCCAAACGAGGAATGTCATTGGCTTATTCTGCTGAGCTCCTCGGTGTCTGCTGCTATAGGATACAGGCTTTACTGAACATAGCGAGTCCGTTCACTCCCCTAGTCAAGACCTCGCACCCCGTCTGGAGAAAATCTCCTCGAGGCATCAACCTCCAAGGCATCTAAGTTCCTCCCTTGGGCTGACATCTCGCTCAGTCTGGAGGTGAGCTGGCTGGAGAAGCCTGAGCCTGCAGTCCCCGCTCCAGCAAAGGTGCATTTATTTATCGCAGCTGCTGTTTTCATTAATATAGAGACATACTCAATACGGCTCGGTAATTTTCTCAGCACCCTCAGGCTGGAAAATAAACCACTCCTCCCCGCTGCGTGTGATCAGCTCTCTCCGATTCTGGTTCTAGCTGCCGGCTCAGCATGTGTGCAACTTGAACCGAGGCCCCAAACCAGCCCAAGTGCTGGGCCACCTGTCAGTTCTCCACCCGGGGGTTGGTTCCACAAGCAGGCCCGGAAGGGATCGCCAAGCACTAGCTTAACCTCTGGCTCCACCTAACGGCAAGAGATCCACACTCCCCTTTCACAGATGGGCAAACTGAGCTTCATCCAGAAAGGTCTCCAAAGGAGGAAACTAATTCAGCAAAGAAGACGAACGGTCCTGTTTGGCCTTCCCGGCTGTCATTTTCTCCCCCTGCCATCTCACAGGACGGAATGTGGGTGTCAACATTTTGGTTAGCATCTTGGATTTCTCCAGCCCTTTGTCTGAGACTAAGCACTTCACACATATCTTTCAAACAATCTTTATGGGTGAGTCACTAGAAGGTCTGCTGAATAATGAGGAACAAACACAGAAGCCTGAAATGGAGCCGAAAGACAGAGGCACAAATGGTACCTGAA
>NW_005324478.1:0-1520 GCF_000412655.1 Myotis brandtii | reverse complement strand
AAAGTTGAGAAGCTCTTCTGGAAAGATAAGGGTAACAGAAAGAAAAAGCAGGAGAGGGAGATAACTTGCTTCTGTTTTATTTTTTGTTGCTTTATTTCTGCTTTGTAAGTTACCCCAAATGTCCATAGCATAGGCATACTAAGTAAGTGAAGTGGGAAATGTTACAAATTAAATGATCTGTTTTTATCTCTGGAAGATTTCTTTACCTGCTCTTTCATATTTATGCTCCCATTGGCCAACACTATGTGTAAATGGACTGATCATTGTATCAAGTCAGAAAACCTGGATTTCTCCCTTAGAGAAGCAGCCTGACTTAGCTGCTTTCAAAATTTTCCATAAAATGAGAGGGAGGGGGTTAAAGGATAGAGGATTAGTCCACTCTCCAGCACCATCTCCTGAGTTGCAGGCAATTGGCCTTTCCAGTATCTGGTGAGAGTCCCTGTTTTATTTTTAGGTGTCCTTCTAGACTTTTCCTGCCATTCCTGGGACTTCTGGGTATAGAAAGTGAAGGCGGATGAGAACATAGCAATATGAATTGCTTACAATTTGTATAACGTGTCATGCATTTACAAAGCCTTTACACGTGTTGTCAAGGCTGTTTCATAGTTAGGAAGAACTAGAAGGGACCTAAGATGACATGGAGCCCAGTACCTGCACACTGAGATGAGGAACAAAGACTAAAAATAGGATGTGGCCTGCCCAAGGCCTCGCAGCGAGCGCCGGCGCCGGGCTGGTTCTGGGCTTTCTGATCCTAACCATTACACTTGATCAGGGGGAAGCCGAAGCCCGGAGCCTGTCAGACGGCCGACTTCTTGGAGATCATCTATTGAGTCCAATCCCTCTTTTCACAGGGACTGGACTGAGGTTTTTCAGAATTTACTGGACCTGGATCCAGACCTTCAGACTCGCACGGCAGCCCGCATGAGTAACGGGGGCCTGTGATCACAGGGGCCGGGGGTCAGGGCCGTGGGGATCCCTCGGGCAGGGCTCAGGAGTCCCTTCCCCAGACAGAAAGCAGGTCCTCGCAACTGGCGGGGAGCAGCCAGCGGAGAGCCAATCCTGGGCCGCGCCGTGACAGGGGCGGGACGTCCGCGTCCTCGCCCCGCCCACTTCAGGCAACGGAGAAGCTGTGCGGTGACCTAGGCAACGCATCGAGCGTCACTGCCACCGGCTAAATTTGCTGCGTTCCGCCCCTCTTGGCATCACTAAACGGAAAGCGAAGTCCTTTAAGGGGCAAAAAGGACGGAGGTCCTGATTGGCTGGTTGGGTGAGTCCAGTCCAAGCAGCGGAGTGTCTGGGGCTGAGAGGAAGGCGGCCTCGCCCAGGGTAGACACGGAGGGCGGGGTGCCCGCTGCTGAGACGCTGAGCGGAGAAGGGACTTCGGTGGCTGAAAGCCGGTGTTTCCAGTTCAGAATCACGGTTCTCCTGGGTGTGGGCGGAGGTAGCGGGACTCCAGGAACCCGGGGTCCCACCACCCGATGTTGCTACACTTTCTCCATCGCAGTGCTGTGGGGAGGGAA
>NW_005324477.1:0-1520 GCF_000412655.1 Myotis brandtii | reverse complement strand
AAAAACATGTTGGTAACCTATATCTAACCTGTATGTTAACCATTTTCCAGCATTACATTACAGAGTCAAAATCAAGACTTGATAGTGTTGATTAGGCACTTGATAGTGTTATTTCCCACTTGTAGGCGAAATAACATTTAATGATATTTTATCAATGGTAAGGCATAACATTATTATAAACAGTGATAAACCCACCATTTCAAACTGATTAACTGCCAACAAATATTTGATAAAAGGCAGGTGCCTTTAGTTGTCATACTTACCACATTGTGCACAAATTGGTAACTTCTGTACAGAATTACAAAAATAGCAAAATGCTCTATTCTTCTGCCGCCTTGTCATGTAAAATAAATTTTAAAATATAGTCAATATCAGATAAAAGATCAGAGGATCTAATTATTATATATTGATAGAAAAAGAAATAAAAATTTACCTCTGACACTTGTCACATTCCTGTAAAATATAAACATGACATTAATTTCCTACTGGCTGAAAATTACAAATTTGCTTGCATTATAAAGAATATCCTGCTCTTCATGTTAAAATTTAAATGACATTTGCCCAAATACTCCAACTGCCCCCAGTATACAGGAATCTACACATAACAAAGGCATAATGCCCTAGACAAAGAAGTGGCATTTTCACAAAAGAGGTAAATAGAGGTAGTTTGTTTTTTAATGAATCACACAAATAATAAAGGACACAAGAAACAGTGGAGAACACAATATGGTAAAGCTTACAGAAAATCCAGAATCTTAAAGCATGGTATTAAAAATTCTCAACAATCTGATCTCTAACTACTTTTCAAATTGCTGGCCTATTCTCTTTAGATTCAAGTCACTATTTGTCAGCCAATTTCAAAATATGCCTTGTACTCTCTTTTTTTATGCCTTACTTATTCTAACACCTTGCCCTGAAAAGTCCCTCCTCACAGTCTTTCCTTGTTGGAAGTTCTGGTGATGATCCCACCTCTTCTGTAAACTGCAGCCCATCCACACGTTCAACTTTATCACCTCTTAGTCCTCATTGTGCCTCCACTGCAACACTCACCAAGTCTGGCTGTCATTGTATATACTTAGGAATGTGAATTACTTCTTCTTTCATCTTGCCCTCTACCCCTAGATTCTAGAAAGGACCCTGACACACAGAAGGGGGTCCCCACTGTCCTATCTGTGCTATGTAATCCTGCTCCCCCACTCCAGCCATAAATGTTAGTCCTAGAAATGGCACCACGAAGTCCAAAGTATCAGAGTTCTTTCCCCCGCTAGGGTAAGGATATGTGATGTGAAATATGTGAGTTACCCGTGCCTATGAACCCAAACACATGGAGTAAGACAACCTGAGAAAATGGAACTAATAAGCAAAAAGGAACAAAAGCAAAAGATGGAACTACAAGATTGTTCCAGGTTCCAGTTGTCCCTGTGTTCCAGCTACATCCTTGCCCTGCCCAACTATACAAGTTAGTCCACTATTTTCTCCCGGTTACTTAGGTTGGATTTGTCATTTATAAACAAACAGTT
>NW_005324476.1:0-1519 GCF_000412655.1 Myotis brandtii | reverse complement strand
CTGGGGATCGAGCCTGTAACCCGGGCAAGTGCCCTGAGTGGGATCGAACCATGACCTTCTGGTTCAGAGGTTGACGATCAACCACTGAGCCACACCAGCTGGGTGCCCAGGATCCCCTTCCCCCATTTAGAGAAACCCTTAGCTTGTTCTCAGATCTTCAGTGCTGACCTACTTTTTGTGACCTCATCTTATTGTGACAGGCTTTCCCGCTCACAATATCCATGACACTCTACGATGTTTATAAACTCAATGTCAGCCCCACTGCTCATAATTTGCCTTTGATATAAAAAAATGTTTCATTAGACATGGCTTTGTTTATTCAAACCTAATTCCTCCCTCACATCTTCTTAATAATTTTTTAAGTCCAGACTATTAATCTTTTTGCTGGAGTCAACCCTTTCTCCCAGTCTGTTCTGCCATAGATATTTCCGAACACAGCCGGCTGACATTCATTGCCCTCTGGGGGCTTTCTGGAGGACAATAGTTAGCTGGAAAGTCTTGTTGTCAGTTAGAAATACTGAAGAAAGCATCTCAGTATTAGGTGGGATTGCGACTAGACACTTTCTGGGGGTATTCTCCCTGCTGAAAAGTTGTTAAATCAACTGAATTCAGTTTATTTTGGGAAAAGCATTGAGTTCTTCTTGGCAATAGCCATCGGGTAAGTCCAGGGAATAAGATGTACAAAGGTGGGCACAGTGATTGAGCAGAATTGCACATAGAAGAGCACCATGGTAGACATTTGTACAAAGAGTTGTGGGGGAAGAAGTAAGTGCATCAGGGGAGAGGTGGGCAAACTTCAGGACAGATAACTATTGAGCCAAGTATGCACTAGATTTTGAAGGGGAATAGCATTCATGGCCAAGGAAATAGCAGGAGTGAAGAAGATAAAGGGGCACAACATTTTCTGTCTCTTGTGTTGGGAGAACTCATTCCCTCATTCTTTCATTCTCTGGAATACAACTTGTTCTTCCTCATGGTTGAGTCTCCTTCACCCCTCTTCCTCCTGCCTATATAAAGCATCCCTAACCCAACTCTGCTCACTTGGCTAGCTCCGACCCATTCCTTTAATTCTCATCTTAAGCATTCTGTTCTTAAGTTGGCCTATCTTGACACAATTTGATTCAATACTATGATTTATGCTCCCATCACACTTAACTCCTTGCTGTTAACTTTCATTACACTCAACATCCTTGCATAAGGCCTGCCTCCCCCAGTCTAGTGTGTTACATTAATTGAATGAAGGGGCCATTAGGCCGATGTGGCTCTAATCCATGGCAGGCTAGGTAAGCACACCAAACTCTAAGCCTGCAAATGCCTCAACGTTACAAGATCAAAACACCAAGGAAAACCAATTACCCACAGCCAACTTGGGTATAAGCTCTAGCCAATCACATAATTTCCTGTCTTTGCTTCTGCAAAGACATTCTAGAAGTCTTTCCCCTGGCTTCTGTGGGAGGAGCACTCCTAGCACTTCTGATTTGGTGCTGCCCAATTCTAATAGATTTTTGCTCAAATAAAC
>NW_005324475.1:0-1519 GCF_000412655.1 Myotis brandtii | reverse complement strand
GTGAAACTACTCTGTATGACACTATAATGATGGATGTGTGTCATTATATACTAGTATTTGTCCAAACCCATAGAATGTATAGCACCAAGAGAGACCTCTAAGGTAAACTATGGACTTGGATGATTATGAGGTGCCAATGTGGGTTCACTGAGGGTAACTAATGGACCACTCTGATAGGGGACATTGATGATGGGGGGGGGGCTATTCAGATGGGGGGGCACAGGGTAAATGGAAAATCTCTGTACCTCCTGCTCAATTTTTCTGCTCAACCTAAAAATGCTCTAAAACATAATCTTCCATTTAAAAAATACAATGTGATTTATTAGTTGATATATAAACTTTTACACACATATGCCAAATATTTCTCTAAGGTGTAATTTCTGGGGGTCATAGGCGATATTGAGGTGACGACAATAATGTATTCTTTAGGTCAGCCTTAGTTACAGATGCCTTGGACTCCAGCCCTGCCTTTGGCTCATGAAGCAGGGAAGGGAAAAGTGTGTTCCCTGACGTACATGGCAAACTGTGGTCAGCATCACCTTCCAACATGGTCTCTTGGTCTCCGAGGCTGATGCAATGCTTTAATTATGTAGAATGCTTGGTGCCAAAACCACTTCCACACTAACAGGCACTTTTGTCTATCCACTCCCCAGTGATAACTTCTAGCAACCAATGGTTCTTGGCAAGAAGCTTTAGCAATAAATCTTACCATTTAGCTACTGAAAATGGCTCCTACTAGCAGACACAATTCCCCAACATAGTGAGAGAATTCTCTGAAGACATTACATCAGCCACCGTGAATGGCATCTTTATCTCCAGTACCTTGTCCATCACGAACTGTGGCTGAGGCCTCTTTCCTTTTCTCTCCATCCATGAGTGCATGCCAACCCTCTGCCCTCATAAAGAACATCTTCCTAAGATCACACTCCTCACCCTTCCACACTCTGAGCATGAGCACAGCACCAACTTCACATTCAAAACCTGTGGGTCCCTTTGAAGTTTCCATGGCACATAAGGGTACCTTGTCAATGTATGGACAGTTGTTTCTCAAATTTGAGTATTTTGCAGAGGCTTTTAATAAAAATGCTGTGAAGGTCAGCTTTGACCTTGGTGTTCAGCCAAAATTATTTATCAGCCTAAACTTCAGCATTTAAAAGGCTGAAGAGCCCAATGCCTACATTAGTGTCATTTCTGACATCTCTGCCTGTCAGGGATATGATGGCATATGTTACGGTCATATCCAATCTGCAACTCCACAATCCATGTATCCTGTTCTACCAATAAAGTGAATAAAGGATGATTAGGATGGTTAGTGATAAAGGACCACATGTGCTAGAGGACTCTTTCCACCTTTCTTTTTATCTTTGAAATCCCAATACCTTCTTCTCTTTCCTCATTCTCAACCAATCTCTTTCTACTTCACAAAGACACCTTGAAGCAATCAGAAAAGAATTTCTACAAACTTGCATCACATCCTTTGTCCACCCTCCAGCATTTGTGGCCTCATATTCAGACTCCC
>NW_005324474.1:0-1519 GCF_000412655.1 Myotis brandtii | reverse complement strand
AAATCAAAACCTAAGGAAAACCAGTCACAAACAGCCAACTAGTCTTTTCCAAATAAACCAACAGCTTAATCTATAGCCAAACAAATAATTTTATTGTTTTGCTTCTGTGCCTTATCTCCAAACTCTTGCCCCTAGTTCCTGTCAGAAGAGGGCTCCTAACCACTTCTGGTTTCACACTGCCTGATGTGAATCAATGTTTGCTCATATAAATTCTTAAATTTAAATATGCCTCAGTTTCTTGTTTAACACAACTAATTTATTGTGTTAAGCCTCTATGTTGGGACTATTTGTTATGCAACAATACAAAATCAAAACACTAGTCTATGAGAAAAAGACTTTTGGGAAACAAATGTGTGTCAGCAACGTAAGGCTGGAGCCCAGAGTGACCATCCCATCCCAGACGCACCACTCAAGTTCAAGTCCTGCTGTTGCTGCTTATTAACTAGATAAGTTATTCAGTATGTCCCTGATTTATTTCCTTCTCTGAATAATGGGGATACTACCTATCTCATAGTGTTTTACTAGTGATTTAGATATGTAATTCTTATAAATGAGCTTAGAAAAGTGCACATAGTAAGAAATCAACAAAAAGTTAGGTAGTGCAATTTTTTATTATTAAAAATAATATAATTTTTCTAGAGTGATTAAATTGGTCAACACAAGGAACAGGTGAAATCCCCAGTTCTACTTTCTTACCTTTCCAAGAATAATGCCACAGGAACTTTATATAACTCTCCTTCATATTAGGAAATGCCAGTGTGCGATATTGTAAAGATATGACTATTTAAAGAGTTTGACAAGGACAACAAAAATTAATAAAGAGGAGAAGATTACAGCCCATCTCCTACTGGTTTTGAAGAGGATTGGCATCCCAAGCTACTGCTGCACAATATCATTGTTACAGAGAAATGGATCATGGTGGTGTGGTTTTTCCCAATGGAGAAAAGTCATTCACAACGCAGACATAAAGTATATGTGACTGCCCCCATGCAAATACTAGTAGTTTAAAATCTCATCCCACTTCACGTTCATGGAAGGATATTGAGCTTCCAGAAATAATGCAGCAGCCAAAGGGAGCACAGAGGTGGACATAGAGCCTGCAACTTCCAGGGGGGTGAGCAGCTGCCCAGTCACTATTCTGACAAATAGATGAGGAAGGAGCAAAGGCTTCCTTAGAAATAAAGGTGGCTTCTAAATACTACTTTCAGCAAATGTTAAATCAATAATAAGGCCCCTATAAGGAGAACTAGACATTCCAATAGAGAACTGGCCTCAGGGCACAAGAGCAAGATGGAACCCGCAGAAGACCTCCCAGCTGGACAGAACAGAATCATCTCAGCAGAGATGAGGAGTCTCAGTGGACCTTTGGGGAAGTGGACCCCTGATATGTGAGCCTGTAGCTCATCCTGTATTGCCTCATCAAAGATGTTTCAATTGTGTTTGCCTTGTTTTGGTACAGACTCTCTCCTTGTGTCATTGGTGATACTGTATATGGATTTCTGGATGGCATGAACCTTTT
>NW_005324473.1:0-1519 GCF_000412655.1 Myotis brandtii | reverse complement strand
ATGTAACTAACATTTCCAGCACATTCATTCTTTACCAGATGCCACCAGGCACTTTATAGAAACGATTTTATTTAATCCTCACCAAAAAACTCATGAATTAAGTTGAAGGGATAGAGTAACTTGCCCAGGGTCACACAGCCAGGTATAGGCAGAGCCACGATGGGAACTAAATGGTGTCATTCTCAATCCCATGTTCTTCATTAGTTCTGTTCCTTGTCTCGTCTGTTCAGTCCGCCAAGATTGAATGATCACCAGTGATGTCACGGCGCCATGCTAGACACAGACGTGAGGACTGTAGCAAAGGCCCCTTCCTCTTGCAGTGCTGGGTTCAAAAAGTCTTTTGAGAGGCACGTGTAGGTACGTCCATCAGACCTGTGCATGCCAGATGACTCTTTCTAAAAGTCAGGGAAGTCATCACCTTCATGGAACCGAGGTTTGAAGGTTAGAGTTTGCTACCTGGGAAGGAAGAGAAGGCATCAAGACATGAAATAGGACAGAACCTGAGACAGCTGAGCAAGTGGCCACTCTGCACCTGGGGCAGGCATGGGTCCTGCACGGGAGAAGGGAAGGAGGCAGTCATGGGGAAGCTGGTGGAACCGTACTATGGTTTACCTCCTCAAATCCCTCCTGGCCCTGTCCTTCATTCCATGGAAGGCCCTGGCAGTCCTGGGAGCTCCGTGGTGCTGACCATCAGTAGCTGTGAACTCCGAGTGATCTGCCTAGAGGAAATTTTATTGCCGTGGCATTGTAAAAACTAGTGTTTTCATACAGTCTTTTGATCCTTGGTCCTACACAATTGCAATTGAATGAAACCCAGAGCTATAAACAGACATTTCATTTCAGTGTTCATATCCTTAACTTGTAAGATTAATACAGAGATATTTTCCAAAGAAGTTTTTGTGTAAGCTTAAAAGTATGGCTTTTATGCAATTATGGTTTGTTTTTCCTAATTAATTTTCCGGTTTTTGTTTTGGAGAAACTGTGCATTTAAGTGATGCTATGAAAAAGCATTTGGGCATTGTGGAGAGCCGTAATCAATGCTGTTTCAAGTGCTGTTTACTTCTGATAATTACTGTTTGAAATTAACCTTCGCAGAGCAAACATCTTTCTCGATGGCGTTTTTATTTTCCATAAACATTTTATTAGTCATGTTTCTGGTCTTAACAAGATGATTAGATATGCACCCAGTTGTTTGGTTGTTTTTTTAAACTCATTCTTGCTTTCCCACTTTCAGTCAGAAAAATAATTGGAAGGTATTAATATTTCAGTCAGAATGCAAATATAATGCCCATGCTTTCTGGGTAAGGGAATTACCAACAGGCAACAAAAGTAGATAAAATGTAGTAAGGTATTCCTCACATTGAGATTCTTAGGTGGGGACTATTTAAAACAAATTCCAAACAGATTTTAAAGCCTAAAAGATGGTCTTTTATAGTCATTACCTTGGAAGCCCATGTGCTTGTCCTAGTGAGGCATCCCCTGTAGGAATGTCTTCATTCCCTCCCTCCCTCCCTCCCTC
>NW_005324472.1:0-1519 GCF_000412655.1 Myotis brandtii | reverse complement strand
ATACAATAATTAATAAATAATAATACAAGAATAAACCTTGTCTTGCAAAATCACAACTGTAAACCTACTTTTGCCCCATCCGGTATTTAGTGTTGGAGCATCTAAGAGACTGTGCAGTGGCTATTTCTCTTTAGATGTCCAGGCAGGAAGAGCCTGGTTGAATGGAGCTGCATTAAGAGAATAAGTTGTTTACTTTCTGTAACTTTCACTTGCTCTTTGTTGTTCAGAGGCCCTTGCAATGCTTTCATGGGTGTGGCTGGCTCACTGTCTATGTTCCACATTTTCAGCACACAAATGCCTTTTCAAATAAGCTCCACAGAGCCTCAGAGTGACTGCTTTAATTTGCTTTCACCCAAATGCCTCCTTTGTTACCTCTGAGCATCAATAATGATCTCTATAGGTACTCATTCAGGGTCTCCAAAGGAAGTCCAGAGTTGTTGAACCACCCCATTTCCTTCAACACGACTTCTCATTCTTTGCGGTCAGCCTCCAGGAAGCTGTGTTTTACTCTGGCCCAGAGTTTCATGTAAGACCTCACGGGCCTGGTTCAGAATTAAACAGTGATTTTTCTGCTTAGCAGCCCAAAGATTTGAGTGGAGGGCAGGGTAGGAGGTTGGGGATTTATCAGGACAGCCTGCTGGTGGGCCAGCACAGGGCTGCAAAGGGAACATTCAGCTTGACCAAGTGGCTTAGGGGCAAGGTCTGACCCTCAGCTTTATTGCTTTAGATACCTGGTTGTCAGCTTCTGGAGGCAGATCCATCTCTAAGGAGAGCCTCACAGAACCTGAGTTTAAAGAGACTGGCAGATAACATAGAATATGTATTTATGACTTTATATTGACTCACGTATCTCTTGTGTACATTAGATAATGCATGCCCTGGCCTCTTTATCAAATTCTAGAAAGCCAGATTCTAATCAGAAAAGAATGTGGTGAGTATGAAATCAAAGGAAGGGCAGTTTGCTGAATGATTCAAATGCTTTATGGCATCTTGCTGATAGCTCTGGTCCACTATCCAATGTGTAGTCAGGGTGACATTTGGAAAATGCAAATCTGAATATATCATCTCTTGGCCTAAAGCCTTCAGTGGTTTCATATCACTCTTGGAAGAAAAAGGGAAAAAATAACTTGTTCTATAAAGTCCAACATGATTTTACCTCATCTTCACGCTAGCTTCTGGGCTTGCTTTTACTCTCCAAGGCCTCACTCCTGCACTTCTCTTCCTGCAGTGGCTTTCCCATCCCTTAGCCTAGTTAATCCTTGATGTTGTTGTTACGTGCTACTGAGTCTGCCCTGACTCCCGGAGACTCCATGAGTGAGTGAGTGATGACCACAATGTTCTGTCCTCTGCAGACCTGTAGACTCACGCCTAGGGCTTCATTTATGGGGTCAGTCCGTCTCATATTGGGTCTTCTTTTTCTGCTGCCTTCTATCGTTCCCAGCATTATTGTCTTTTCCAAGAAACCCTGACTTCTCATGGTGTGCCCAAAGTAGGATAAGCTTCGGTTTTGTCATTTTTG
>NW_005324471.1:0-1519 GCF_000412655.1 Myotis brandtii | reverse complement strand
GAAATGCCATTGTGTGTTTGTAGGATATAAATATATCATATTTTAACAAATCTGTTTCTTGGACATTGGATTAGGTTCTATTTTTTTCTACAATGAATTTTGAATTTGTCTGTCCACTTGCACAATCTTTCCTGTTGCATAAAAACAATTAGAATTCTTAGGTGGCAGGTAATGAACAACTTTAATATTTTTTGGGATTGCCGCCTCGTCTTCTCAAATGACAGTTGAATTCCTAGCGGCTTCTGGAAAGGGAATGGCTCTTACCACATCTTCGCCAACAATTGTGCTGTTCCCTCCTCGGTCAGTCTGAATAGTGAAAGATATGTTGTCTCATATATCGCCTTAATTAATAAAAAACTGAGCATTTTCCTCTATCTCTAGAACACTTATTTGTATTATTCTGTGAATTGTCTGTCCATCCTTTTTGTTGGTTTGTGTTCTTTCCCTGTTCTAGTGAGTTGGTCATCATTTTTCTAATGAAATAAAGACATTTAAATTTTTCTTTTTTCCTGTTCAAAAGTTTAAGATTATGCTTCTCTCTAATTGTATTGTCCAAATAGCTCATTTCTTACCATTACTATTTATTTACAAGTAATATATGGATCATTTTTCTCAAACTAGAAAAAAATGAATCGACCTTAAATAGTAATAATGTATTAATTTTTGAATGTAGAAAAGTATGCTTTAACTTTTAAGACATTGGATTTCCAAAGTAAATGGTGTAAAGATTAGAATTTGAATATGAATAGCATGGAAATTTTACATGCACACATGTGTAAGGATATATATGTATATGTATATGTGTGTGGTTAGGCATGACAGATACTTGCAATTTGATACAAGAGTCATTGAATTTTTAAGTTTTCTTTGGGTAACAGAAACATGACCCAGTAAGTTGTTTGGCTTTGTTTTCCTATATTGGGCTTTGGTTTTGTATTTTATTGGAAAATGTTTCTGAATTATTTTCCAGTCCCTTATATTCAAGGGAAGGACGCTGAAATACGTGATTTTGGATTGACTTGCATTTCATTTCTATTCCGTCTCCATTTCTAGGGTGGGATTCATAAATGAGAGTATTTAGTTTTTAGTATAATTTACTTCCTCTTCAACACTCAGTTTACTTCACAGGACGAAACCGCTTTTGCGTTGCTCTAGTTCGGAAGTGCCCCTTTGCTTTCTCTGTGTGGTCCACTCCTTCTCAAGTCCAACACAGCAGCAGTGAGTCCTGATTTATTTCACTTAGATTGGGGGAGTGTGAATTCAGAAAGCGAGGGAGAAGAAAGGAAGGAGGACTTTCAGCCAACAAAGATATACATATTTGAGATGAAACAATATGTCCTTCTTTCTTTTGCTTTCACCATCAAATGGGGATATTGTTATCTAATCCTTTTGGGTTAATGTTTCTCCTTCTGCCAATGCCTAATAGGTTTTTAAATCATAAGCAAGTTACATAACACTGTCTTTTCACACTTGCAAAATGTAATATCTACACTGAGTGGCCAGATTATTATGACCACCC
>NW_005324470.1:0-1519 GCF_000412655.1 Myotis brandtii | reverse complement strand
CTCTGTTTCTATGAGTTTGGCTTCTTTAGATTGCACCTATAAGTGAGAACATATATTTGCTTTTCTCTTTCGGACTGATTTCGCTTAGCATAATGCTCACAAGTTTCATCCAGGATATCACAAATGGGAGGATTTCCCTCTCTGTAACGGTTTAATAATACTTCATTGTATATGTACACCACCTCTTTTTATCCACTCATCCATAGAGGAGCACGTAGGTTGTTTCCATATCTTGGCTAATGTGATTATAATGCTGCAGTAAACATGGTGGTGCAGATATCTCTTTGAGATAGTGACTTCATCTTTTTCAGGTATACACCCAGAAGTGGGATTGCTGGACCAGATAGTTCTATTTTCAATGTTTTGAAGAACTGCCATACGGTTTCCATAGTGTTTGTACCAGTTTCCATTCCCACCGACAGTGCACAAGGGTTCCCTTTTCTTCACAGCCTCACTAGCACTCTTATTTTAGTGAGCCACTTCTGATCCACCTTCTCCCTGTGCCCTTCCCTTGCTCCCCAGTTCCTGGCTCACTCAGCAATCAAGAACGGAGTGCCCACCAAGGGTCAGGCTCAGAGCCACCTCCTTGGGATACAGGACACAAACATCTTGGAGGCCCCTCCCTTCCAGGACCCACAGTGAGGGAGGCATGAAGTGTGATGTGGTCCGTGCAATGATGGAAATACCCATTCCAGAGAATGGAGAAGGGGCTCCAAACCAGGGGAGAGAAAGACAGATGCTTGTTGGGTCTTGAAGGATAAGTAGGCAATAGCCTGATAAAGATGAGAGGATACAAATATGCATTTCTGATTCATCTAACAAGTGTATTGAGGACTTTCAAGGCACCGGGCAAAGTTCTGGGTGCTGGGAAGACAGCAGTGAACAAAAAAGAAGGTTCCCCCTCATGAAGTTTTACTTCTGGTGGGAAGAAGCAGACAATAAGCAAAATAAGTAAAATGCATAGTGTGTTAGAAGGTGATAAGTGCTATGTAGGGAAAAACAAATCAAGGAAAGTGATTCCGTGTGCCTGAATGGGAGGGGATGGCTTTTAGAGTACAGTAGTTTTAAATATGGTAGCCAGGAACTGCTGCAATATTAATACCAATCTTTGCTGTAGCTTTAACTGTTAGCAAAGTGCTTTACATCTATCAGTTCATTTAATTCCTAAAACTATCCCGTGAGAAGGTAGGAAAAATTAGTCTCCTGGGCTCTTTGCTCTCTGTATTTACCAGTTTGCTAGTAAAAAGACCACTTAGTGGTTTAAAGAAAAGAATTGTATTGTCTCCTAGCTCTGGAAGCTGGAAGGCCAGGATCAAGCTGTTGGAGGGTTGGTTGACTCCTCCTGAGGGCAGTGAGGGAAGCATCTATTTCAAATCTCCCTCCTTCGCTTGTAGGTGGCCATCTCCACCCAGTGTCTTTCCTCTACTTGTCTGTCTCTGTGTCCAAATTTCCCCTTCTTATGACACCAGTCATATGGGTTAGGGCCCATCCTAATGACCTCATTTTAACTTGATTACCT
>NW_005324469.1:0-1519 GCF_000412655.1 Myotis brandtii | reverse complement strand
GGGCTGTCTTATTCCAAACTGGTAGGTCCTCCTTGAAAACCTAAACGCTCCTTCATTCCAGACTTTTCAGGGAGCCAAGTGCCTGGGATGGGGGTCCACTCCAGGCCCAGTGATGCACCGAGATGGTGACCCTCTGAAAGCGGCCCCAGCCGCCTGGGTCAGGGTGCTCCGGGTCTGCAGACTCAGCACCCAGAACTGGCGAGTGCACGTTCCTGGGGGCAGGGTGCTGGGGTGCTGGCTGCTGACTGGAGAGCAGGGAAGGCAAAGTGCAGATGCTCGGCCGGCCGCCTGGATCTGAGCTGGTGCTCCAACTTTGCTGACCTCTGCAGAGGAAATTGGTCGTTGGCCAACATCCTCAATGTCCTCGCGCCTCCCTCATCTGCCATGACTACCCCTATGTGCCCATCTCCCCCTGCCTTTCCTCCACTATGTCTGTGTGAGGTCCTGGGCAGTCGCTTAGGCATCCAGATGCCAGGAGCCCGGGTGTCCTCGTGGGGTTTTGGTCCTGTGCTGAGGATGCATGGACTGAAGCCAGGGAAGCTGTGTTACTAGGGCAAGTCCCCTTACCTCTCTGAGCCTCAGCCTGCTCATCTGTCACCATGGGGACAACACCTACCTCCCAGGGCTATTGTGAGAATCGGGTGAGCCAAGGCATCTGAGGTACAGTGAACATACTCCATCCATGTGTCTTTCCTCCTGCGAGGTGTTTCCCTCGGCCTAGACTGGCCCTGCCTCGGCTCAGGTTCAGACTGTTGAGCAGAAGAGACTCTGTTTTTTTCTGCAAATGAAGGGATTAAAGTCTGTAGAATATGTTTTAGGGGAAGGGAAGTTGTATAGTTTATATTTTTGGGTTTGGCTCACAATTTTCTCCATTTCAGACTTCCTATTCCTATTCCCCAGACCTCACTTCCTCTTTGCCTCTGCCCTGGAGCTCTGGAAGCCCCCTTCCCCCCGCCCCAGAGGGCTGGGCTGTGGTCAGAAGCCCTAGGCTTGCCAGGTTGACCCCCTGGAGCACAGGAGTCAGCATCAACCCCTGGAGGTGTCTCTGGGGCAGCAGGGAAAGCTGCAAGGGACCCTGAAGATCACAGTCCTCCGTCTCCTGATTGCAGGGAGGGAAACAGGCTGGGAGGAGGCAGGGTTTACCAGGGAACACGGCTAGTTGAGGTCAGAACTGGAGCTAGAACCCAGGTCTCCTGACTCCTGGTCCAGAGCTTTCTCTACGTTCCCACTCTGCTGTCCCCTCCTTGGGGCCCTGTATCAGAATCCCCACCCATGACCAGGTCTTGGCCAGGGGCCCGATGAGAGGCGTGTTTATACTCTGGCATCACAGGAGGACCACGTGTGTCTGTCTGGTGTCCATCAGCCCTAGGTGTGAATCCCAGATCTCCATCCTCCCGGCAGGGTGACTTTGGGAGTACCCTTGACCACTGTACCATTATAGTGATAATTCCTACCACCTCACGGGGTGGCTGGGAATTGCTCCCAGAGCCTGATACACACTAGACCTATAGGGGACCCT
>NW_005324468.1:0-1519 GCF_000412655.1 Myotis brandtii | reverse complement strand
GGAGATGGGAGCCATGGGGAGCTTTTGAGCTGGGGAGTGGCGCCACCTGACATTCTTGTAGCCACACCTTCAGTCGCTGCTTGTGCAAGAGTGCTTCTACCAGCCAGATTCCTGGAAGAGGACTTGCTAAGGCAAAGGGAAGCTGCATCGAGATGTGGGTGGGCCCTGCCAAATTGCATTCCACAAAGGCTTCGCCATTCTCACCCCTGGCAAACAGCAGCCAGGATTTATTGAGTGACTGCTCCGTGCCAGGCCTGTGCCGGGCCCTAGGGACACTGGCCAGAGCCAGCCCGGCTTAAGTCACTCTCCGTCCTCGAGGCCCAGGGCGGCCTCGGGAGCTGCCTCCGAGCTCAAAGGAAGGCCAGGGTTTCAGGGGAACTGAGAAAGGAGAGGCGAGAGGACACTCAGGTGGCGGAAGGAGGGTGGTAGCTCCGGGTGGCGTGAGAGTGGCCGGATCAGGAGGCGGACAGCATTGGTCTGGAGGCCGCACGTGTGGGCGCCCCGTCGGTGCAGGACATGTTCGTGCGGTGGAGCAAAATAACTTCCTCCCTCTGGGCTTGTTTGGGGAGGAAAACAGAGCTGGGGTTGTTTAACTAAATTATCTCCCCGGCGGGAGGGGATCAGCATCGGGAACGGGTCAGCCTGACCTAGGGCCTGCTTGACCCAAGTTGAAGGCCTGTGTCAGATAAACATCTGGGCGAGCTGCAGGCCTCGGGGGATAGAGGGAAACCAACAGCAGGGCTGCCTCCCAGGAGGGCACGGAAGTTCCAGTCAACGCTCGACGGCAGCACGGAACTCAGGACCCGCCTGGACCATAGGGAGGCCCCGGGAAGGTTACCTGCAATTATTGTTACTGCCGTTGTTCTCTCTGTCATCATTCTCATTCAGTTAAGTCCTCCAGGCAACAGCCAGATCCTTCCTTATCCCCACGGCCGAGACCCCGGAGGTAAATAAGTCAATTGCTCAGGCTCAGAAAATGGCAGAGCCGGGATGCGAAGCTGGGTTTGTCTGATCCAAACGCCACCGCCACCATCAGTAATGGTCCCGCGTGACTGGCAGCAGGGCCAGCCCTGAAGCCAGGCTATTTATAGGCGGTCTGTGTCACTCTGCAAGTGAATATGCATGTGTTTGGCTGCAGAAATATTAGGGTTTGATTACAGGGTGCCGCCTCCGAGCCTCTGGTGGGTGTTGTGTAACAGACACGGGCACGCCATTACCTCGCACAGGCGGGGGAAGGTCTGCGTTCGGCACACATCTGAGCTCGAGGGATTTGAATAAAGGATCGTGGACCCATAAGCACGCGGATTCTGTCTCCCCTTCCCCACGTCCCGGTTGCATATTGCACACACCGGTTAGCATCTCCATGGGTTGTGTGTACTCCTCAGGTTCTCCGCTCCCTGAGCAGCCAGACGATTCAGAATGAGCAGCCTCGTCAACCCTTGATGGGATTGAAGGCGGGGAAGCTGGGTGGGCGGTAGGAGTGGGCAGTGGGGCTTCTGGAAACCTGTTCTCCAAAAGC
>NW_005324467.1:0-1518 GCF_000412655.1 Myotis brandtii | reverse complement strand
GCCTTTGGCCTTGTGGTTCTATCTGAAATACACCTCTCAGAAAATTTTTGGACTCAATGAAGAGGGGAGAGAAATGCCCCACCTCCATTCTCCTTATTGGTCCTGCCATCATTATTCATCTTCTGGGGGCTGCTCCACCTGAGCACCTCCACTTTTCCCAGACCAGCAAGAGGGAGAAACAAGCAAACAAACAAATGAAGCAAACCCGTTCCCCCATGGCAGCCAGGTCCCATGTTGGCCCCAGTCCAGCAAATCATCCACATTTGGAGATAGGAGCTGGGTGTCCTCTTTACATGGCTTATCACCATCATGATCTAAAGGGGAGAATGAAAGAGATCTTATGATGCCCTCTAACCCTGTTCCTTCCTTGCATATTCTACACAGGTTAGCATCCTTACACCTGCATCCTAATTTTTCTAAAACTTATACATCTAATTAACAACTGTGATGGCCTGGCACTGGCCAATCAGAGCTGATACTGGCCTAACAAGCCAGGTCCTGGGCCCCTGTGCCAGGCATTTTCTCTCTTCTTGCTGATTCGTGGGGGAGGTGCAGGTCTGGAAGGAGGTAAAGTGTCAGGTGTGGTGGGTGGATGGGAAGGGGTAAGGCATACATGACAGTGACTATTTACTAACCAGTATGGAAATATTTCAGTCTTTTAACCACAGTTCACCAGAAGGGATAGCTTTGCAGATGTTATAGACCAAAAAGGGTCTAATTACTCATCTGATCTCACCATTATTTGTTGAGGTTTTCACTGATCCCAAGCAAAGGTGCCCTTCAGACCTATAGAATATATGGCATTTCCAACCTGTTTTATATTTTACCTTGAGAAGATAATGTCAGAGACCGATGGGGAGCAGATCTGAAAGTTCACCAAGTCTCCTCCATTTCTGTTTGCCTATCAGTCTTCCTTCTTTCTGATCTGAGGCTGGTCTAGCTTCAGGTCTCTGTAACCTCATCTGATGTATATCCACAGCTACATTCAGGGCCCAGGTGGAGAGTTACGGCTACAGTCTGCTCTCTTTTCCTGGGAGGTAGAACTAATTCTTAAGACAACTCTCTGATAGTACTATTTCTATTGATGGTATTGGTGTGCTTTTAAAAATTCCCTCTTTTTAGTTATTTTTTAATTAAACAGATAATGCATGTACACATCTTTAGTGTAAAAGTTAAGACTATACGGATGAAGGGAAAGCCCCCTTGGGCCATCCTTCCTCCTTCCAACTCCCCTGAGAGGTCACCACTATCATCACGTGGGTCGGTGTCCTTCCACACTCTCAGTATGCTAGTGACACTCATAATGTGCATACAGAAAAAGAATGGTTTGCTTTTGTTGAGTGCTTCTGTTTTGTTTTTACACGGCATTACACGAAGTATTTTGCAATTTCTTATCTTTACTTAAAAATATGCTTTGAATACCTTTACATCCATTGTAAGTCCTCACTTAACATCATCGATAGGTTTTTGGAACTGCAGCAAAATGACATATAACAAAACCAATTTTACCATAGGCTA
>NW_005324466.1:0-1518 GCF_000412655.1 Myotis brandtii | reverse complement strand
CCAGTTTCTCCCACTGAGCTGCTGGTGAGGGACTACCTTTGTTCCATCCTGTTTGGTTCTCTCTGTCTTATCCTGCTCCACATGTGCCGACCCAGGTCACCTGCGTTCACCTCCTAGTCTTATTGGGCCACACCCTGTAATGGTGCCAAAGTATGAACTGTAGAGGGTTCTTGACCTGTCCGCAGTTGCTTTACAAGAAAAGTTTCAGGCCCTGTTAACTGTATTTCTTTTGCGCTAGCTCCAGCTCTTCCCAGCTGATAGTGCACAGATTCAAGCAATAGCATGACTCCCAGTGCACTGCTTTGGGGCATCTATGGACTTACAAAATGCTAAGTGCTGCTGATTTAGAACAGTCTATAATTTACTCTACTTTTAGATGAGAAAAGATGTGTGTTATGGCACACTGGTCTACTGTAAGTAGGCTAGACTTGTGTGATGTTATGGGATATACACCTGGACACATTGTTCCACTCAGCTCTCTTAGGCACCAGTAGGACCTGAGGAGCTGGATCCCCAGAGTGGTAGGTAGGCTTACTCCAGCGTGCCAGACAAATAGGATCCGTGTGCGCCATGACTCGGAAAGCTTAGGAAGTGCCATTAGACCTTGTATTATCTGGACAACTCTAGTCCATGCAAGAAGCACTTTCCTCTGTTGTTATTAGCTGTCTCTGACTGTTAAAGTCATCCCCCGCCTCCCCCACCAGAAGCTGCAGCAGCCTGCAGTGGGCCTCCTACCTCTGGGACTGCAGTGGGAGGTCCTGGCTTGTCTGTACTCCTCCTAGTCCCTCCTCAACACAGAACTGCAGTCTGATGCTGCCATTCCTCATAGACCGAGTCTTTGAAACTGCTGGTGGGGGTTTGGGAGCCTTTTCAAACTGTGTTATCTTCTTTATACTCTTATTTTCTCTATTGTGAATAATTTCATATATACAGAAAAGAGTGGAGATATAATGAACAGCCATTTACTTCCCCTCTCCCCCAACACCTTGGCTTTATCATATCAACATTGTGCCTTTTATGCCAGTGGGTCTCCTATTTTTAAAAATGTGTAAATCTGGTTGAGACTTTTCTCTATGAATACCTGACCCCATCTCTCTCCCTCACCCTATAGTTAACCACTGTAATGAGTTCAATGTTTCTTCATACTTATGTATCCAATTATATAACTGGTGTTCTTTTACAGATTCCTTCAAATGGTGTCACATTATAGAGTTACTCTGTGAATTTTCCTCTGCTCTTTATTATATTATAGAGACTCATTCATATAGATACATATAGCTCTGCTTCATTCATTTTAACTGCTATATGGTATTCTACAAATGATTAGATCACAATTTACTTATCCATTTTATTGATCATAATTTGGAATATTTCCAGTTGTTTTGCTACTAAGCATTTTTGTGCATCTCCATTTATGCATAAGTATGAGAATTTCTCTAGGTCATATAGCTAGGAGAGGAATTACGGAGTATATGCATTTTCAAATATATATCCTTTTTATATATCCTAATATATAAA
>NW_005324465.1:0-1518 GCF_000412655.1 Myotis brandtii | reverse complement strand
GAATCGAACACGGACCCTTTGGTCCGCAGGCCGACGCGCTATCCACTGAGCCAGACCAGCTCGGGCCGTTTTGCCTTGCTTCGTTTTGTTTTAAATGTATCTGCCTCTCCCCTCCTCCATCAGCGAGTGTCCTGTTCACTGCTGAACACCTGGCCTGTGCTTCACGGGCGGGAAGAGGACGGCCTGGGAGCCAGAGCCTGTTCTCCCGAGCGGCTCTGCCACTGGCTGGCGATGTCACCCTGGGCAGGTCCCTGTCCCTCTCTGAACACCCAGCTCTTGGCCTGTAAAGGGGGATGACCATATTGCCTGGTCCCCTCACTCCATTCAGGGGCGTTTCTGTGACTATGCCCGGTGTGGTGCGCATGCGCACATGCGCAGGCTTGCAAGCACACAGGTGCGCAGGCGCACACACAGCCACGTCCTCTGCGGTTCATCAGCCCAAACAGAGCACAGCAAAGCCCCGGTTTTCTGGCATCTTTCTGTGCTGCCGTAATGCCATGAATGACCTGGCTGACGCTCGGAAGCGCGTCAACAACACGCACACAAAGGAAATGAGACGCAGGCCAAGTTCTTCCCGGGCTGGGCTCCAGAGTCATCATTTGTTTCTAACGGTGATGATGAAGCAGGGTTACATTGCGAGTTTGAAGTCATCGCTTGATCACAGAGCTGGGGAGATATTTGTGACTCTCACCAACACATTAAGGAAAGTGTGGGTGAACCAAATGTGGAGCCCCAGATTGGATGTGCAAGTCAAAGATCTAGAAAAACGCAGAACCATCTGCTCCCGTCCGGTCTGTTTGGTGTCATTGTACAGATGGATGCCTTCGCTGGCTTCATGATGAACACACACAGGAGATTCTTTTCTAGGGATGTAATACATACATACAAAGTGTCTCAATGCAAGAGAGAGGGGGAGCGAGCCAAGCCCAGGTCAGCTGTCTGCCAGCTGCTGCTGAGTCTCTGCCAGGGCACTGGACGGGGAGGAACTAATCCCTTGGCATCCACATGAGCTTTGAGACTGGAGATTGTCCTTTGGGGTCAGGCTGGGCATCTGGTAGATGTGGAAGGTCTCACTGTGGAGTGTCCCAGAGCCATTAGCATGCACAGAGGGACACTGGCCGTCCGGGAGCTCGGCCCAGCAGAAACCTGGGCTTGCTTTAGCAGAAGAGTGAGGGAACTGTGGGCCCTGGAGCTAGGGTGCTTGTGGAGGACGTCTATGGGATCTTTGTTTTACCTTTTACTTGCTGAGTGGTATGGGACCTGAATACAAAGGTTTTTATTTTTGGAATGGTTAGAACTCAGGCAGAAATGAGATTTTGAAACCAGATTATTCCTCCTCCACCATGTTATTAATAACAATGATTTATGACACACCTACTATGTACCACACATAGTATTAGGCACTTGGCTTATGTTGTCATAGGTAACACGCTCTCTTCACAAAATTGAAAAGGAGGCCAAGGAGCTGATGTGATTTTTAGAACCTAAAGTAGAACTTGCAGTTCTGACTCCCAACTC
>NW_005324464.1:0-1518 GCF_000412655.1 Myotis brandtii | reverse complement strand
TCCACTGTGCCAGCTCTCTGCTTCCTTTAACCTGTTGAGCAAAAGAATCCTGTATGCTCTGGCCAGAAAGTAAAGCAAGGTTGCTGAATGCAAGGAGTTCTTATTAGTATAAAATTACCTAGAGGAACGAGAATAAAAAGTGACAGAGAATGACTTTATAACAGTTAATGAGCACAGGAATAAAGGGCCTGGGGCTAAAAGGCAAAACTTAATATTTGTGTAAGGGATAGAATAATAATCATTAATAAGACTGATAGCACATTGTTAATGGGATCAGAGCTAGCAAAGTAGCAAAGATTCCAAAATGATTATTCTATTAGGTTCTTTATAATCTGTGGTTACTGTAAAAAAAATCCCCTGGAAATATTCACATATCAAATCTAATGGCAGATCAGATTTAATAAGCACCATACTGTTTATTGAGTTTTATCATATGCTGTAAACTGTGCTAATACCTTATAAATGTTATTGGATTTAGTCTTCACATCAACCATGAAGTAGCTATTATTATTCCCATGTAGGTGGGCATGATGGAGTAGAGATGAAGATGAGGAAAGAGACTAGAAAGTGGAACATGAGTCTCCAAGTAGTTTGTTTTGTGTTGTAAACCACTTTTCCTAAAATGTTATCTGCAACTTATAACAAAAAAATTAGGCAATATTACTAAAAGATCCCTGTTAGTATATCTTGAATGGATAGCACTTTAGGCTAGCAATTAAAAAACACTTATTGAAAGAGTTCTCTGTATCTAATTTTCAAATAGACATTGGGGCATCATTTAAAGCAATATCAAGTCCAGCAAACATGCTAGATATATAAACAACAAAATAAAATGCAAAGAGCTAAGTACCATACTTGATACTGCACAGGGTATTGATTAAGCTGGTCCTCTCATCATCCCTTCCCCTTTCTCTGGTGACGCAAATCCTTTCTTAAAGGGAATCCATTCTGTCCATGATCCTGAGTTTATCAACCTCAGATATGGGTCCAAGACCAAGCCTCAGTCAATCAGAGAGAAAGTACTCCATTTCCTCACCTCATTCTGAATTCATTCAGGAATGGGCACGTGACTCAAACCAAACCAGTTACATTCTCTTTCTCAGAAGTTTGAGTCTTGGGCTAAAGGGCACAGGGTGGCAACCTGGAGGAGTTGTTCCTTCCTGATGGCAGCGCTCTGGAGCGATGCTTCATTCTCGTCCACCACCAGGACTCCTTGAATTGCAGTTTCTGTCCTTCTGGAGGCCTGATGTCCAATTCCTTCTGCAAGTCTAGGAGAGACTTTGAGTTCATCAATGAATTTCTCTGTCTAATCATATTTTCTTTTCTTTTTTGTTGTTACTTTTGATTGTTTGCTATCTGATAGCGAGTGTCTGATTTTGTTGCTTGAGACCAAAAGACCCCACCTGATGTAGAAGTTGCTATCAGGAGTGAGGTGTAGCAGATAACTAAAGCTCAAAGATGGAATCCACTGAATCATGGCGGGGCTGGGACAGGGAGGCTCCTCCCACTCTGACTGAG
>NW_005324463.1:0-1518 GCF_000412655.1 Myotis brandtii | reverse complement strand
CTGCATTTAGGCTTTGAGCAGACCTCCGCATGCTGCCCGCCTCCTGTTTGTTTCTCAGGGAATCCTGAAGGATTTCTTCCCAGCCACTTACAGACAACCACGCTGCGACTCCTCCCCAGCCCTGGAGAGACCCAGCCCTGTTCCAGGAGCACAGACTGTGATCAGAAAGGCCCGGGTTTCAATCCCTCTTGAGCTTTCCTGTGTGGCCTTAGGCAAGTCACTTAACCTCTCTGCGTGTCACTTTCCTCATCTGTAGAATGAGATGATCACGATCATAGAGCAGGTTCATCATCACTTACCTCCTTTTCTGAAACCCCCTAAGCGGAAAGCTTTGCATCAACCCCGCCCCCCAAACAAAATAAACAAACAGACAAACATTTGGAGGCAAGATGTAGACTGGTGTGAAGCTGTGTACAGTCCTCATTTATTCCACTGAAGGTCAATAGCCTACATTTCCCTCAGAACACTCATGAGTTGGATTGTGGGAGCTGCCCAATCCTCCCCGGGCAGTGAATCACACGGTATAGGGTGCAGTCACTGTATCATTTCTCTGGAGGGTGGGGAGATGTAATGAATGAATGGGTGTGGAGGACGCGGCTCCATGTCTGGAGCACAGGGCAGCTGCTCCTGTTTTTATTCCAGATAAAATGTTTCACCTTTCCTGCCAGCTCGACAGAGTGTGTTTTGTGTTCTCTTGGCCGTAAGATCTGATAACACCCCTTTTTCAAATAATGCCACCCACGGTTTTCAGAATGCTTCTTAGCAGCCAGATTGTTTTTTCCAGATTAAATCTAATATCAAAGAGCAGACGGATTGCTTTGGCACACATTGATTTTATATTTATTTGATGTTTGTACAACACAGCATCAACCACAAGGAACAATGAAAAGTTTTAACCGAACCCACTTTTGAAATCCGGAGCTTGCAAAGGCCAGCCAGCGTGGGAATTTTTGTTTGGGATCCGCTCTGCCGGCGGTTGTCTCGATTCACACAGACAAGCAGGATGTAAACTGTCCACACCAGTTTTGCACAACAGCTTGCCTGACAACCTCAGGAAACTCTTCAGCTAGTCCAGAGAAACTCCAAAGAGAAGTGGTAGGAGCCTTGGGTATTGCAGGCAACATGAAACCCATTCAGTTTGTGTAGGGGAAGCACGTGAAATCCACGATGCACACAAACGCATTCTTAGCGCTGCAATAGACACTAAGAAACGTCACCCTGTCCCTTGCTCCTGTACAATGATTGCGCTTTGATGGGAAAACAGCATGCAGTGAGGAAATACGCCTGGGGTTTGTGTGGATGTTATTCAAGCTCAGATTCTGAGGAGAAAATGAATACAATATTCTGTGAGTGGGCGTGACCAGGTGGGAAATTTACAAAGAATAACAGGACCAACAGAGAGCTATCATCTTCTACACCAGGGATGCACTCGCAACAAGTTCAAATATCGGTAAGGGGCTGGCAGGGAAAGCTCTATCCTAACCACTGCGCCAAAGAAAAGGATATTGAGGGATATTG
>NW_005324462.1:0-1518 GCF_000412655.1 Myotis brandtii | reverse complement strand
TCTCTGAAATCAATACAAATATATTTTAAAAAATAAACATAGATGTTAGTCTTTTCACACATAATTTTTCAATATCAGTAACATTTTTTTGAAAAGAAGGAAGTAGGGAAAACAATGTACAAGCTATAAATATTGTTTGCCTGACTTTTCTTGTTTGTGTTCATGAATGTAAAAATTGTCATTTGCAGTTCCAGGTGAGCAATTAAGGATTCCCCTGGACTTCTGGGAAGTTTTCCTCACTCACAATTCTGGGTTAAGTTAAAAGTATCAGGTTTGAGAGCCAATGATTGGTGTAGCTGCTAGTGCATGTTTCCCTCTTGCCTCAGAAACTCCACGGAAGCAGTTAAAGAATCATAATACAGGTGTGCTCACTGGTGCGTTGCTTGCATGTGCTCCCATGAGCTTGTAGAAGGCACCTAACGCGGCAAGAGACAGTCGTCCATAGTGGGAGGAGGAAAGAGTTTGTTGTCAGACAGACCTGGTTCATGTCTTGACTCTGATGAGTTATTTTAACAAATTAATAATAAATTAACTCCTCCAGACATTCATTTCCTCATGAATAAATTTGGGATATGGATATAAGAATGTATATCCATGTTTTTGGTACAGGGAATGAGTATTGAGCCACTGAAGAGTCAATAAAATTATGGCAAAAATATCTATAGTTGATAAAGCTATTTTTCCTCAGAGGCGGTGCTGTCCAATAGAAATTTCTGTGATAATGGAAGTATTCTATTTCTGGGTGGCTCAATACAGTAGCCGCTAACCACATGTGGCTATTGAGTATTTTTTATGTTCTATGAGGGAGAAACTGAATTTTTAGTGTTTTATTTAAGTTAGTTACTTTAAATAGCCAAATGTGATTAGTGGTTATTGTATTGGAGAGCATAGTTTTATGCCCTCCAGGCTGTAAATAAAACTGTAAGTGATTCTAAAAGGAGAGCATCTCCTCATTCAACAATTTTTAAAGATCAGTGATATGCAATGTACCAGAGATGGTTTTCTGCTAGGTAGTGTCTGTGTGTATCTGCAGTGTAATTCTCGAGACGTGGTTCGCCGCCATTGAATAAGTCATAGTTCAGTAAGTTTGTTGTTTGGATGCACTATAGTTCAACGGGACTGAGCACTCACCTGACTAGGGCAGCTTGGCTGTGAGCCCTTCATTCTCCCCACCCCCACTTCCAAGAGCTGTTATAAACACTGGGGGGAAATTGTGGACCATCTGTAGCTGCAGATGGGGATTTGTGGACGGTGTACAAGTTGCAGTTATGGAATCAGCAGAAATGCCCAAAATATGTCATCCAAATTGACCAGTCAGAATGGTGAGGGGAACATTATCTTGTTCGGATACTCGGCCTCACTGCTGTGGTGAATGGGCCCCCCATGGGTCACAGGCTCATTCTTCTTCCTCACCCTCTGGTAATGCTTCTGCTTAACTTCCATCAGGCTGGGCTCAGACTCAGGGGCAGTTTTACTGCATGGCCATAGGAGGTTCCACAAAAGAGTTACTGTTGACAT
>NW_005324461.1:0-1518 GCF_000412655.1 Myotis brandtii | reverse complement strand
TGGATACCTGACATTCCTGTTGCTGGGGAGCACATCCTGTGCCCAGGTGACTTACGGCCATGTGGGCCTCCACACATGGACTATCAGGCTTTAATTAGTTTGGATAGCAAACTCCTCCAAGCACCCTAGGCAATGGCAGGAGATGTGCTCCCCATCGCCCACGTGGCTTATGGCCCTGCAGGACTCTACACATGGACTATTAGACTTTAATTCACATAGTTGCTCTCAATTAACTTTGCTCCCACTGTTTTTGTCTGTAACCTCATTCTTCATTTTATGAGATAAGAACTCGGACTCAACATCCAGCATTTTGGTTTCAGTAGTGAAGTCAGAATTCAACCTCTGACTTTTTTTACATTAAAACCTATAGAGCTTGCTATGATAATTTTCATGCTGTTCTTCGGAAAGTAGAAGTATTTTCCTGCCTAAGGAGTCTTTTCCTTAAGCTTTAATATATAATTTAAGTCTATCAATAAATATTTGAGCCATGTTTACTACTTTCATAGAAAAAGCATAAAGTATAATTTTCATATTCAGAAAAACTTAATTAATGTGAGAAAATTATAAGCAACTCTGAGTTCAATTGGCATTTCTAACTAGAGTGTTGACCTTGCAATGGTATTAAGTGATTCTTCAGCGAAAGTTCCACATGTTTTTGTGAGGCCTTGTAAGAATCCACACAACTAATTAGCATAGTGGAAATGTCTCATCTATTTGATCTTTATCTTCTTTGGACTGAAGCCTGATTTATAGCATAAATATAATGTAAATTCACTATTATTTAATAAAATACAACATATATGTTATATATTTATTTACATACAAATTCTAGTTTGTGCATAGTATATTATCTGATCATAGAGCTGCTGGGGCACTTTCACATTTTGTACTTCTATTTGCTGATGTTCGGGTTGTCACTCATTCCTGAAATGTAAATCTTTAAATAAGAAATCACATATTGAAAAATGAGGACCACAGAATATCAAATGTGAAGAAATTATGTTATGTATATCATCTAATCAGAAGCATGCTTGGTCATTTTAGTTCATAATTCCCTGTTAATTTAGAATGCGCTTAATGTTTTTTTAAGTATTATGATTCTAGAAAGATAAACCCTTTAAATTTGTATGACAGGAAATTCTCTCAAAAGACAAATTATAGCTTTGTTTTGAATTTTTTTAAAAAATCAAAGGATGATATTCACATAATAAAAAGTTGTAAATTCACTGAGATGGAGTCCTCTGTATATATCCTGAGGACTGTGTGAAATATACCCTCTCAGGAGGGAGCCACTGATGATCCAGAAATGTCCAAGTGCCAGATCTGCATTATTTCCCTCCAGCCTCACCAGCATTTGATATTAACACTATCAAATTGTATCAATCTGTTCCCTGGAAAATACTATGTAATTATTTAAATTCACCCTTCCTGCATAATAGCAAGATTGCCACATTTTTGGCTATTCCTGTTTCCTCTTTTGTGAATTGTCTATTCATATATTTGCAATTTTTGAAATGG
>NW_005324460.1:0-1517 GCF_000412655.1 Myotis brandtii | reverse complement strand
TTTTTTTTTAATGCTCAGTAGTATCACGTTGTATATACATGAAATACTTTGTAATTTTTAATGCATAGATACTTGGTTTGTTTACAGGTTTGAGTTATTATGAATATCCATGTTGTAGATATTCACATCCCGGTCTTTTATGTTCATTTTTTTGTGGTAAATATCCAGGAGTAGAATTGTATCTTTAATGTTTTAAGAAACTGCCAAACAGTTCTTTAAAGTAATTGTACCACATTTCAGTCCAACTATGGTGAGCGATCCCTTCGCTTCACACCCTAACATTTGGTGTTGTCAGTGTTTTTTATTTCAGCCCTCAGTAGTCATTAGTGTAAAACCCACATGTGTTATTGATTCTGTTTCTTTCCTGTCCTCCCATCCATTATCCTGAGTTCTCTCTTGAGTCTTCAGATTCTTCCCATTCCAAACTTACGACCCTAGGGACTCTTTCTGGGTTTAGCTACTCTCGCCAGTTGTTCTCCTAACCCCTTCCTTTCTCTGATCAAATTGACAAGAGGAATGCTTAGCACATGGTGCTCCTCCTCCCTCCCACCTGTTCATTCGGCATTCCAGCGGAGCTGTGGTCTAGAACATCAGCTATGAATTTCCAAGGTTCTCTCAGCTCTCATTCCCCTTGATTTCTCTGAAGTGAAGAATATGACACCATTGACCGCCTCCCACTGCTTTTGCAGCTCTTTAGTTCATTGCTATATTACAACATGTTGTTTTTCTCTTCTGTTTCCAATATCTACTCTACTTCCACCCTCCCTTTAAATTTAGGGCACCTGAGAAATTCATTGATTATCCATTACAGACACACATGCAGTCCAAATGCCATGGCATCCGGGACTTTCCACAATCCTGACACCTTCCTCCTTTTCTTTTCCTCTTCCACATTGAGTGAACCCAGAGGCTGGGCCAAACTGAGGACTTGCCAGTGTACAAGAAATACACATTCGCAAACTGCAGTTGAGAAAAACATTACAAAGGTTTCAAAGCGAGAACTCCTGTAGTTCATCTGATATGTTTTATTCTCATTTTTATAATCTTATATTCAGTGTCTTACAAAACGGAGTTATCTGGGAAATGATGAGAATGTTTACCTACTTCCTCAGGATTTGGGAGTTATTTGTATATAAACACATTGCTAATTGTGAAAATATTTTTGTAAGTATCTCTCCCCTACCAAAACCCTGCTCATTCACGCTGTGATTACTAAAGAACTGGGCATGAGTAAGTTGTTTTAAGTCCACAGTGTGGTTTGCAAGGAAAGGTCCCTCTTCTCATTCCTCTTGGCCCTGATGGCTGCAGTAAACCCCGCGGAGGCCGGGAGACAGCCCTGCACAGGACGCGCTGTGCGGGAGAGCATGCTTTAAGGATCCCCTGGTTTTGTTTACATTCCCTTGAAGAAATTGGACTGTCATCATTTTCTTTCCTTGCATACCTATTTCTGACAGAGCGTAACTAAACAGGCTGGACTGCGTTGTGAGGGACAGGAGTTTGCAGCAGTCTCCTCTGTC
>NW_005324459.1:0-1517 GCF_000412655.1 Myotis brandtii | reverse complement strand
ATCAGGTTTTCTTTCTCAAGGAAGAAAGCATTATAGAATTGTACACCTGAAATCTATATAGTTTTATTAACCAATGGCAAACACATCTTCTGTATGACTCTTGCACCTAACTCTCCTATAAGAATAATAATCTTTCACACGATTTAGTTCCTGGAGATGCTGTGAAAATTGGCAAATGAATGTTTGTGAAGTACGTGAAACCCTCAGATGAACGTATCATGTAAACATGGAAGAATGCTGCCCTTCAGGCCACAGAGTAGGCACTTGTCTGACAAGCCAGGTTTTTCTGGTTGGATGCTACCTGCCTAGAGCTATGTTATTCTGAGATAGTTGATGTGCCTTTTATTAATGTGAGTTCATGATTCATGGCCCAGTAGAAGATAAGCTTATAATAATCAAATTATTTTTACCTAGACTAAATGTTTCCTAATCTTTTTCATTTTTTTGAGTGCCTCAAATCTTTGTGATTTATTACAGATTTTAAAAACTACATCTTGAGGAACAAACATTCCTTATGTTCAGAAAAACTCTTGCAAAAGATGTTCAAAACCCAAAAGTAATTAATTGCTTAGAAGTTGGTTTACCTTTAGTTGAAGTTAATAATTATTAAAGTCCTATTGAATTCCCAAACAACTTAAGAAATTATCACGTTAAAACAATATATATGCGATTAAATATCATATTGTTATCACTTTTTCAACTAGTTTAAACATTAAAGAGGAATTCATACGCAGGTTTTTAATAGATTTGCTGAACATCTTGTAAATTTATTTTGTAAGTTTCCAGTAACTCTGCTATTTAAAGTTGTCAACATACATCTACAATTATTAGTTCAATGACACTTTTTGAAAATACAATTTTGTACTCCTTGTAATGTGTGTAAACCGTTAGCAGCATTAATTGGCACTCAGCAGTCAGGAACTGAGTTCATTTCCAGCTGTTAATCTGGGACTAACTCAACAAAGGCCCCTGTGGTCTTAACAAGTCTGGCTACTAGTCCTTCAATTCATGTCATACTTTTCTGGGTAGAACTTTATTCCCATTTGTTGTTTTAATGCCTACACCATTATTACCATTGCCTGCAACTTACTGCAAATGTCACTTTCTAAAAAAAATCAGCAAATCCTACAGATTAGGTTCCCCCTGCCCCCTTGGAGAGCTGGTTGTTACATTTACTATCACACCACTTACCAGTACTTATCCTAACTAAATTATTGGGTTAATATCTAATTCCATTGATTCTTTATATCAATTTATCCTTCTTTTTATAATAGACTTTAATGAAAATGAGGAAAGGACAATATTATATATTTCAATCTATGAAGAGTGTTTTGAGATTTTATGATTCTAAGACCTCTTCCTAAACTTGAAAGTCAGATGGGATCTTAGACAACACTGACAAATTGAGTTCAAGTGTCGGTTGACAAATACATTTGCACCCCTCACTAGGGCAGCCCTGGCTGATGTGCAGTCAGGTTGAACAGCTTGCTCTTGTGTCCAGTAGCAGGAATGAAGCT
>NW_005324458.1:0-1517 GCF_000412655.1 Myotis brandtii | reverse complement strand
ATCGAACTGTGACCTCCTAGTTCATAGGTCGACGCTCCCACACCGAGCCACGCTGACCGGGCTATTCAGTGTATTTAAAACAGTGCCCTTATGATTTGCAAATGGATTGGCCACTGTTCCAGAGCCTTGTGCGTTTCACTTTCTAAGGAATACTGTCTCCCCCGCCCAGGCTTCCCCGCTGTCCGAGGCCTCATCGCCTGGCCTGTCAGGTGGCAGGCAGCGGCACGCCTGGCCTCCTGACTCAGCTCGCAGATGTCACCAATATCCTCTCCCTGGGAGGGGAAGGCTCTAATTACACACTGACTGCTGGGTCCATTCCAGGCTTGCGACTTTCCAAATTATCTGCGTCAGAACAGCCCGCCAGAGCCATTTCCAGGTGGATGGCACCATAAAACATGACCTAAATGAGCTCGCGAACAGCTCCAGGGCTGGTCGCCGAACATTTGCTAGCTAATATTTGCACAAGTCATTACTCCCTGTTCCGTGCGTTTAGACAGCGGATCGCTCATTTCTCCCCATAATCAGCATTTTATTTCCACGCAGTCCTTTCTCTGCTTTCTGGTACAGCCCCCCAGGCAGGGGCTTGGGGCAGTCTCTGACTATGTACTTGTTTTGGGGGTGAATGGCTTGCCCATGGCTGCCTTCCGGGTTGCCTAAGGCACTGACGGTGTTTTCTGGAAGAAGTCATAGCTCACAGTTTTTCTTGCCTGTAAGACTCTCTACCTGCTTGGGAAAAGAGTAAACTGGTCCTCTTTCCAATGTTTGTATAGTCTGCACGGGCAGCAGCCCCTTATCAGTCTGCCCAGCGCTCCCGGAAAGGATGCTCCATGAACACATAGCTTTCAAGCTCTCTCTGCTGAGCCCAGACTATAGACTGTATGTCCCCACTCTTGTTCAAGTGCATTGTTTCTGGAGAAGCTGTGGGGTGGGATACACATTCAATGAAGTGATGAGTATGCCAAAGCCTCCTTTGTCACCAAAATATATTTGTGACAAGGCATTTTCCATGGCAACCCGTTTGGCATCTTTATTAGTTTGCTAGGTCTGCCACAAGAAGCTATCACAGATCCTGCTACACAACAGAAATGTATGTCATCACAGTTGTAGAGGGTAGAAGTCCAAGGTCAAAGTGTCTTCATGAAGCAGGAGAATCAGATCTATAGCCAGCTAGCTAATGACCACTGATAAAAGGATAAAGAGAATGTGACATGTATATACAGTGGAATATTATTCAGCCCCCAAAAGAAGGAAATCCTGTCATATGCCACAATATGGACGAACCCTGAGGACATCATGCTAAGTGAAGTAAGCCAGTCACAGAAGGACCAATACTGCCTGACTCCACGTACATGAGGGATCTGAAGTGGCCCCATTCATAGAAACAGGGTAGAATGGCGGTGCCAGGGCCTGGGGAGGAGGAAATGGGGAGTCATTATTCAACAGGCAAAAACACTTGAGTTACGCAAAACGAATGCATAGTTTTAAGGAAACCTTTGGAGCAGCGGTCGCCAACCGGT
>NW_005324457.1:0-1517 GCF_000412655.1 Myotis brandtii | reverse complement strand
CAACCCAGGCATGTGCCCTCACCAGGAATTGAACCATAACCTCCTGGTTCACAAGTTGACACTCAATGCCGGAGTTGTTCAGAGCTGCTCTCGGGCCCCGGCCTGCTCTAAGCCCACACCATGCTTAGAACATAAGCTCTGGACAGCAAACGCATAGCCCTGATGTCTCAGCCAGGACTCGGTGCCAGGTGTGTGTTTTCTAAAACAAAACAGCAACAATAACAGAAATAATGCCGCTTCCATGAGCTAAAAGATCTGAACTCTTCAGCTTAGCCTTTGGGGTCTATATTTCCAGAGCCTGGGAGATGGTAGAGGAAGATAATAGTGACTTTTATTTAGGGAGCCCACTCTCCTGGGGACCCCAGAGTACCCTGTGGGTACTGGCTCTCTTCGGTGGCACTGTGAAGAATATTCTGGTCAAAAGATACTGAGAGGAGCATTAGTTTAGAACTGGAACACCTCGGTTGGTTCTCTGTAATCAGAGGAAAATGACTTTTGATGGCTACTCATCTAGTAATAACATAAAGCCAATGCATGTCCACCTAGCATGCTGAGAGTCTATTCTGTGACTTTCTGAAATAACCCGGGAGAGAGACTTACCACCTATCAATGATTAGCACAGACTTATCCAGGCCCATGCACTAGGGGAACTCTGATTTTTGTTCTTATGCACATCATTACAGTAAGCAATTTTTTTAAGCAAATGTTTCCTACTGACTCCTGAGATGAGAAACTGATGACCTGTCATTCTACAACTATATACTGAGAAGCTCTGTGGGAGGCCCCACTGATGTGGTGGGGATAGAGCAGACAAAACCCTTACGGAATTTACATTCTAGCAAGGGAGACATAATAAACAAGTGGTAGATGAAATATGTAAGCTAACCGTGTAGCACTTAATATGTTCCAGATGCTGTTCCAAGCACTTTATAAATATTAAGCCTACAACCCAATGGGGTGGATACTACTATTATTATTCTCATTTTATTGATGGGGAAAATGAAGGAGAGAGAGATTCTATTTTGACTACCTGGTAAATGACACAGCCAGGCCTTGAAATCAGGCAAACAGACTCCAGCACTTACCTGTATCTCATCCACCACATCATACTGCCTCCAAGTAGCACGCCAGTGTCTAGTAGGGTAGAAAGTTCTATGGAGAAAAATAAAGCAGGGAAGGGGCAGAAAGTGTTTGGGGTGTGAGGTAGAGCTTGCAATTTTTATACAAAGTGGTCAAGAAAGACCTCACTGAGAAGGTGGCATTGGAGTAAAGACAACTCTTATTGCCTATAAGGGAGACAACTCTAAAAGGGAGCAGAAAAATAGGGCAGAAGCTAATGTGTAACATGGGCTCAAGGGTGTTGTTCTTGTTTCTTAAGATGGGAACATTTGAGAAAAGAAAGAAAAGCCAGTGACTCCAGAGAAAGGGTGAAGAATCCTTCTCCAGGGGAAGGGTTAAGTCCTCCTGTCGGCCTTCCATGGGGCATGTGACAACAGGGAAGATGAAAAGGAGGACGA
>NW_005324456.1:0-1517 GCF_000412655.1 Myotis brandtii | reverse complement strand
GCCACTGAGAAGCCTTGGGCATCATGTCCCTTTTCATGTCTGGCTTCCGTCCCCCTGGGCGAGTCCATGTCATGGGACCCTGCCTGGAGGGAGGCGGAGGGGAGCCTCATCCTCAGCTGTGGCATTCACCTCCACCCCTGGGGGACCGCCTCAGGCAGCATTAGGTCCGGCCTCAGAGGAGGAGGGGTGGCTGAGCAGACCTGTTCCCACTCAGCCCAGGGCCTCCAAGTGGTAACCATTAGTGGCAAGTAAACTATGGTTTGGACATTGCTCTGGGGTTGTCAAAGGGGCTGGAAGCCGTTCAAGGGGAAAGCTTTCACACGAAAGGCTCCTTTCAGCGATGCCTGTCCCCAGGGCATATTGTGGTGCTAACGCTGCCCATCTGCTGGCCAGTCTGCCTGGGCCGGTCTGGCTTCTCACCCTGCCGTCCACCTGCCTGCTGTGGAGTGCCCACCAAGAGCAGTCTTCTGGCGAGAGGGCCAGGAGGCCCAGGATCCTGTGGGAAAGGCCAGCGTTGCCCTTGTTTGAGCCGCCCCCTCCCTCCCAATAGAACTCATTCTCTCCTCTCTTGATCTTTCCTAAATGTGAGAGAGGTAACACTCTCTAGGAGGAACTGAGTTCATTCTGCACACATGTCCGAGCCCCACTACCTGTCGGGCTGTGCTAAGGCTTGGAATGTAGACATGTCCTTGCCCTGGAGGATCAGTCTGGTGGAGTAGACATTCACAATATTCACAAAGATAGACGGTCACACTCTTCAAAGAGAGAGACATTCACACTCTATTCAGAGAGACAGGGAGGGGCGTGCTCTGCTGAGGGAAGGCGCCAAGTTCTCAGGGACAGAGAAGAGGCCAATGATAGTAGTGGCTGTCAGCAGAGAGCTCACAGATGTTAAACAAAACACACAGTGCTGGTTGTTCTGAGCGAAGCAGGATGAGGAAAGGCAAGGTGCTTAGGATCAAATTGGGAATATAAGAATATGAGTCACAGTATAGGGCAGTAAGAGACTGACTGACCCCAAGGGCTTTGGAATTTAGGGCAGGCTCACTCCTCACTGGAGTAATCAGGGAAGGCTTCTGGAAGGAGATGGCGTTTGAACTGGGGGGATGTCAATAGGTTGAGTTGGGGGAAGGTGGACCTAAGTCCTGGGGGCCTTGGAGCCAAAGCAGAGACTAGGGGATGACTCCTCCTTCTGGATGAAACACCTGGGAGGAAATTAAACATTAAAAAGGGTGAGAGATTCTACCAAGATACTAAAGTGAGGGAGTTGTCTCTACTGCTTTCCCTCTGCCTCCACCTCCTTAGGAGGGAGCCAGTGACTCCTTCTCCTCTTACCCATCCATTTCTGACCTTATAAATTTGTCCCATCCTACCTTTCCATCCTCAGTTCCCCCTTCTTTACCACAGTATCTTTGTTCCCCTTTCCTGGCACAGAGCTGCCCTGAGTAATAGCAGTGTCTTTTGTTATCCATAGAGCCCTTTATTTATTACTAGAGGCCCGGTGCACAAAATTCGTG
>NW_005324455.1:0-1517 GCF_000412655.1 Myotis brandtii | reverse complement strand
CTATACCATTTTCCTTCCTCCCCTTCGACCCAATCCAATGGCTAAGCTTTCCCCAAATAGTAAGATACGCATTTCCACACATCTCTGCATTAATATTGAATTTGATTTGCTGTCACCTTAATTTCCATCTATATTTATTTAAAGGGGAGAAGGAGACTGTCACCAGACTGTAACATCACAGTCCCACACGCTATTCCAAGAAGCATGCGTTAGCAGACGGCAAGGGAGGCACATACACGGTGACACAGGCAACTGGGGCAACATATCACCACAGACGAGGTCACATGGGGAAGGAGACATCAGCTGGACTGACTGACAGAAGCACAGGGCACGACACAATACGGGGATGATACCACGGACAGCACAGACACCGAACTGCGTGTGTCGGGTGAAACTTACAGGCACGGATACTGGTGGAGCAATCATTAACAGAGACAGAAGAAAGTGGGAAGGCTCGCTCAAGGGTGTCCACGTTACCACGCACACGGCCTGACATGCATGAGCAGTCACGCTCAGAACGTCCGCAATCAAAACAACATGCCCGTCTCATTCTCTTGTAGATGGACATCTTGGCTATAACCGCATGGTGGATGAGAGGAGAGGAAGAGCGGTAGTTAATGGCAAGGTCACACAGCAGGGCGGCTGGAAGGGAGCTGAAGGGATTGAACACAGGTCTTAGTTCACATTAACAGTCTTGACCCAGAAAAAAAATGCACAGTGACTGTTGGCAACAGTTTGGTGGTACAATGAAAAGAAAGCAGCGAAAATATAAATTGCCTTCATAATCCCCCAAGGCTGTGGTGTGTGATTTTTCTCCCCTCGGTGAAGCGGGTGACTGCAGGAAAAGGGCAAGGCTGATTACAATCGGCGTCTTGGATGAGAGGAAGAGCACATTATAGACAGCAAAGATGTAACCGACATTTTTCCCCCGGCACAATTAATACAGGAGGACAAAATATACACACGGCCAATCAATGAACTGCTGACAGGGTACAATAAATGGCTTTTGCAAGATGTAAAACTAGCTAATATGTAGGCTTCCTCATTTCCATCCATTCCTGGGCATTAGGCAGAGCCTGGGACAGGCTTTCATCAAATTAGATGTGAAACGATTACGTGTTAATATAGAATCCGAGGATGCTTCTGCCGAACTTCCCCAGAGTGGGCTGACGTGATGCCTACAGGAATTTAAATTTACTCTTGACAGAACAAATATCCAAATCTGTCCACATAAGAAATGCAGCTACTCAAGGCTAACGCTGCGTGGTTGACATTAAAGGCAGTTCAAAAATAAAAATCACCCAGAGCACAGGAGAGGCTGGTCTATTGGGATGTGTTTAGCTACTCATGGGCGTATTTTCCGCTCAAAGCTGGGAGGATCTGAAAATCCGATCGCCTTTTCTCTCCTCGCCCACCCCAAATTCAGAAAGCAATCGGGCTGTTGGTTAATCGTAATTTTTTCTTATGCAAAAAATCGTGGCCAAAATAGATTAAAAATTATGAAACATGAAATAAAA
>NW_005324454.1:0-1517 GCF_000412655.1 Myotis brandtii | reverse complement strand
CCAGATACTTAGCATATTAGGCTTTTATTATATAGGAAGTTTCATTTTGCTATATTGTTATAGAAACAAGTAGAGTGAAGGTAAATAATATTTGTTTTCAATAATATCGAAATCCCTTTGAGCTAAATTGTCTCGGGTTGGATTTTTAATGAAAAGTAAAATTTGAGGAAGCCTAGTACAAGGGAGAAATGAGCAATTTGTTTCCATTAAAATCATAAATACTTCAGTTTCTGAAGTCTGGTATTGGAACTTTCTTCTCAACTTCTTCCCAACAGGCAATTGCAATGCATCATGCAAATGCAAAAAAAGTGCTGATTTCATGAAATTAAAATTTGACATTGAAAGGCTTTACATTTAAATCTGTTGCTGAATGTTACAATTATTAAAAGAACTAAAGAAAGAAGTTGGTTGCTTTTAATATGGCCATGCTCACATTGATCATAATATTAACACCTCATTGAACTGACATAGTTAAGGAAAGGATGAGTTCACTTCATTGCTACTGTGATTCAGCTAGATATGATTTTCATTAAAATCATGGTTGGTGAATTTTGTTTATATAAATCACTAAAAAGTGTGCTTTCTCCCCTTGTACAATGTAACTCCCCACACCTGCCAACCCATTGTAAGCAAAGATCAACTTTCCTCTTGACCTAACATCTGGGGAGAAAGTATAAACCGGTCTTTTTTTACAGGTTCTTTTAAGATGTAAAACTACATTAATAACTTTTCCAAAATCCTCAAAATGTATGATTTTTCTTATGATTCACTCACTTAAGTAATTGAGGATATATCAATACATAGAAAAGTGATCAATAATTCGGTTCAATCAAATTTGTCTTCATCTGTGAGTAATATTTTATATTACTAGAAAGTTATAAAAGTAAATCAAAATAGCAATATGAAAAGCACTTTGTGGTATTATCACAGTGCTATGATTGTCACTAAGTTCCTTTAAGATTGAGGTCTGATTAGTATTTAGATTTGCCTGGGACAGTCGAGTCATGCAGGACACTTAATCCTCCTAGTTGAGATCTGTCTGAAATAAAGGTATTGGCTTCATTCTCCACAGCTATCCCTAAGGTGGCACTCATTCTTCCAATTAGAATTAATCTGAAAAATGGTTCCTTTCATTGGTTTGCTTTAATACTTTGACCCACCATAAAAACAATGTAACTTGAACTGGCATGTCTTTCATTTTTCAAAAATCTATTCTTTCTTCTTGACAAGCTAAACTCTAAGCATTCTAAAAGCACCCACATTCCCCAGCCAAGATTAAATAATGGATTCTCTGAAGTGCTATTGCTGATCACTGAGAAGACACAAGTTAACCATTCTTTCCTTTGACCAAAAATATAGACACATTTTAAACTATATTCTTGGTTTTAAAAGCTGCATTCATGTTATTATGTCATTATTATTCCCCTCCCCACTATAAAAAGAGGCCTACAGTTTCTCAGAAAACCAGCAAGTACATCCATAGCCTGGAAGCATCCATGAATTGCCTTAGATTTCTT